>NW_015542326.1:31525-37582 GCF_001515605.1 Sinocyclocheilus anshuiensis | reverse complement strand
GGGGCACATCAACTGCCTGGAGATGCTGGTTGTGTTTCTAGCATTGAAACACTTCCTCCCGGACTTAAGAGATCGCCATGTGTTGGTGCGCACCGGCAACACAGCAGTGGTCTCTTATATCAATCACCAAGGAGGTCTGAGTTTGCACCCCCTTTACAGGCTGGCACACCAGATCCTTGTGTGGTCCCAGGGAACTCTTGCTGAGAGCAATTCACATCCCTGGGCATCTCAATATGGAGCAGACATCCTGTCGAGGCAGGGGCCGAGGCCCAGGGAATCATCCAGCTCCACTGTACTAGTAGCCCCGTTCTGGCCGGGCCGAGTATTCTCGTTTTCCTTCTTCCTTCTCGAAGGCTCTCCACGGGAGATTCCCGTCAGGAGGGATCTCCTCTCACAGTTGAGATCTTTCATCTTTCACCCCCGCCCGGAGCTGTGGAAGTTATGGGTGTGGGCCCTGAGGGGGCACAACTCGTACAACTGAGGTTGTTGAGACCATCCTCCAATCCAGAGCTCCCTCTACGAGGAAACTGTATGCCCTGAAGTGGAAGCTTTTCACTACTTGGTGCGGAGACCGCCAGCTCGACAGAGTTAACTGCCCAGTTGGTACAGTGCTGGAGTTCCTGCAGGCCCTATTCTCCGTAGGTTTGACCCACTCCACCTTGAAGGTCTACGTGACAGCCATTGTGGCCTGCCACGCCCCTCTCGGGGGCCAGTCAGTGGGCAGACACCCTCTAGTTACATGTTTCCTCCATGGTGCGCTGAGCATGGTCATGCTGAAGGCGTTCCCATAGCGTTTCGACGCAGCATCTCATTCCCTCAGGGAACCATGGTTACATGGGTAACCTGAGACTATTTTTTTCAGGTTTCCATCGGATGACGCAACGATGGCCTACTCCACTGTATTTCAGCGTGACGACGATCACACGGATAAACAGGATATAAGTAAGTACTTTCAAACTACTCAAACTTATTTATCAACAAAATATCTGTTTTGACGTGACACAAAGTAGTGGTATCTAAGCGGGAGAGTTGTTTACTTACTTTATAATTAGTCAATAAGGCCATCATTTTCTTCATTCAGACCGAGAGCTGCACAAAAACAAGAGGCGGGATTTATCACACGAACCAATCACATCCAACCTTAACCGATCATATCAAATTATAGCACGATGTTGGCAATGCCTCCTCTCATGTGACTTTCCCTCATTCATCTCAATGAGCCTCCAGAAGAGTCACGGCAAGCTAAGGGGTCTCTGTAGAAAGTCAATGGACCGAAGGGAGGCAAGCCTCCGCTGTGACTTTACCTGTGGGTGTTGCTGTTGGACAGTGTTACTTTATAAAAACGAGTGACTTTTAGACTTTTAGTATCATTTTTAGTCATATTTGCGCTGTTTTATTTTTGTAATATCAATTATTTTCTCATCCAACTTTTTGAAGAGACACTGCCTCCCTTGCCTCCTTGGAGGAAATGCACCCTTTTACATTACTTATTTTTTTAGCTTAACTGTATTCATAACTGACTCAGACTACAAATGTCTTTGAGCCTGCGTTACACCAACAAATGATGAAAGAACCTTCATGTTTAGGTGAAATGTCCTTTTACGAGGGTAATATGTTTTGAGTATATATTAGAGCTGTATTTATTTGGCACAAACAATTTATGTTTTTTGTTAAAGAATAAATATTCTCAGTTGCTGTTGGTGACACCATCAAATGTGAACAGATGATTTTACATTCAATAAAAATGTAAGTAAAGAAACCAACCAGGGGTGCAGTTCTCTAAAGCATCATTAGTCAACTATGGGCGCAAGTTTGTTAGCAATACAGATCAAGGCATTCATAATTCTAATGAACATTCACAAACAGCAATGCAAGGTTGTGTGGTTGGAAATTCAGTTCTCAAATTGTGGTGAGAAGCACAGATTATTGTTAATGTGATGTGGACAAAATCTAAATTAGTTACATATTGCCATGAGATTGTGTTGAAAGAAACCTAGAACACTTAAACACACCCTAGTTTAAATAAATCTAAAACAGTGATCAGCAGCATTTACCTTATTATATTTCTGCTCATGAACTCAAATCAGCCATTCTTTTTATTATTATTATTATTATTATTATTATTATTATTATTATTATTATTATTATTTACATGAACCCATTCACTTCAATTAATCCAACACAACCTAATGACAGCTTGCAATAATTTGCATCTGACTGGCTCTTACTATGCACAATGCAATAATGTTTAATTTTGGCACACAGCAACTGTTATTTAATTCATGGAAATTAATTCAGTTTAACAGCACTTAACCAAAAATATGATAACCACATATTTATATTGAATATTTACTCTTAATCTTCTCCATCAGCACAGAATTGGAGAAATTTAGCATTACACACTTGCTCACCAATGGATCCTGTGCAGTGAATGGGTGCCGTCTAAACAGATGATAAAAACATCACAATAATCAGCAAGTAATCCACATGATTCCATCAATTAACATTTTGTTAGATAACAAATCCATCTAAACGTTTCTAGCTTCAAACCGTTGCTTCCGTCTAAAACACGAGTCCACGGCACCCATTCACTGCAGGGGATCCATTGCTGCACAAGTAATGTAATGCTACATTTCTCCAAATCTGTTCTGATGAAGAAACAAACTCATCTACACTCATCTAAACATATCTACCACTCATCTACAACCTACTCACCTGAGGGTGAGTACATTTCCAGCAAATTTGTATTTTTAGGTGAACTATATATTTAAGAGAGTTTTTGCAAAGAATTTAGGATTTCACTTAATATTCATGGTATCATGATTATGTTTGATGTGATGTTTTGAACGGGAACTCTGGTAGGACTGCTGATGTGTTAGATCTGTGAATATGAATATTCTGTCTGTGTTCGTTCTCCTTTGTTTGACTCTGTGGCAGGTGATTGCAGGTTCTTGTTATTTCTGTCATACATAATGACATGGAAGATACTAAGAGTTTGTAACTAAGAGTTACATATTGGGTTTGTGCTTTCAGAGTCGTACGAGGAAATTGAAAGAGGTTATAGTGATATATAAAGCAGACAACATATAGACCCTCAGATTATTATTGTATCTGTCAGTGGAGATGGTAAATGCCATTGTAAAAGCACCGCTTGAGAAGTTCCAGCAACTGTGATTCATTGTCACTGCTGTAAAGACATGTTTGAAAAGACATGAAAAGCACATAACTTTACAAGAAGGCAGACTTGCTGTAGATTCAAGAAAAATTCAGTAAAAAAATACAATGATACAGCTCGTGAGAAAGGGTCATACATTACATATTCATACCAAATGAGTCAAATTTACATATAAACGGATATTTCTTAAAAATTTGAAGAAAGTTTGACATGTAAAGTTTTTAGAAGTTCTTTTTGGCCTCATTAAGCAGATCAGAAACTGTAGCATATAATCAGGCTTTGTGCAGGACAACCAGACTGCAGCACACTGTAAACCCTACACTCTAAAAAATGCTGGGTTAAATATAACCCAGCGCTGGGTTGAAAAGGGACAAACCCAGCTATTGGGTGGTTTTGACCCAGCAGTTGGGTTGTTTTGACCAGTGAGCAGAGAGCAGTGTATTTATTGATTTATTTAATGTATATTGCTGCTGCCACACAGATCTAAAATAAACATGGATTTATTTCCCAGCTGTTTACCTTCACAGACATAACCGACTGTTTTTGTAACTCGTGTGTTTTTAACGCAAACTTGTGTGTGAATGAGAACTTAGTTTAGTACTCACATGCTCTCTGGTGGCCGCTTTATGTTCATGTGCTTCGGTTGTGTGCGCTCAGAAAACCATATATCAGCAGTTTAAACTAATATGGTTTAAAACACATGATTTCAGCACGATAAACATGATAATCAGAACCAAAACAGATGTTTTTAGCAGGTACGAGCTGTAATGGCCCAGCTCTATTCTGGAAAAGGGGGGCAGGGAGCAGCAGCTCATTTGCATTTAAAGAGACAGGCCCGAAAAACAGCGTGTTTCTGCTTCCACTCAAAATAGGCATTTTCAAAATGATATAATAAACGATCTGTGGAGTATTTTGAGCTGAAGCTTCACAGACACATTCTGGGGACACCAGAGACTTATATTACATAAAAAGGGGCATAATATGTCTCCTTTAAATAATTAAAAAAAGACTAATTTG
Organism: Sinocyclocheilus anshuiensis; assembly: GCF_001515605.1. Taxonomy (NCBI): domain Eukaryota; kingdom Metazoa; phylum Chordata; class Actinopteri; order Cypriniformes; family Cyprinidae; genus Sinocyclocheilus; species Sinocyclocheilus anshuiensis. The sequence continues at coordinate 33,390 of NW_015542326.1, read as the reverse complement.
AGTTGCAACAACTCAAAAATATGTTAATTAACAAAAAGTTTAATGTTAATTTCTATCAAAATGTATGAGCTAGGTTACTCAGTACTTCACATTAAGAGTAACATACACGAGTACAACAAACTAAAAAAAGAATAGTTCTGTTTACTTAAAATTATAGACTGTTTCATCTATATAAATGCTTCATCTTAATGGCTAATCAATGAATCATTTGGTGTATCTGTAGATCTAGACTCAGTAGATATAGTTTATATACTGTAAAAAAAATAATCTGTGACATTTACATTTTACATAACTTAAATTCACAATAAAAAACGTATTTCATTAACTGATGTAATGTTAATATACAAATCTAATGAAGTACTAATCTTATCTGTAATGAACCATTGTAACACACTGATAACCACCAAAAACAGGTGGTGATGAAAAAGTCACATGATGAAGGTTCACAGTGTCATTCACACAGATACTAAACACCATCATGGTAACACACGATACTGAAATAATGCAATAAACATTCTTTTAACAACTTTAGATGCAAGAACTTTAGAACTTTAAATTGCACAATGACCTTTTCTTTTCAACTTCCAAAGACCGTAATTTTAACAGTATTTTACTGTAAAGTGAGATTAAATGTAATTTCAGTCATTCACCATATATAGTATGGACATTTACTGTGTAACAATTAACAGTTTTTTACTGTAGCATTTTTACAGTCTTTTGCTGTTAAAATCACAATCATTTTTTTACAGTGTATAGAACTTGTTTGCAATTTAGGGATAATCAAATGTAATTATTTTTTTTTACACTGTAAGTGATTTATTTTGTTTGTGTGTGTGTGTGTGTGTGTGTGTGTGTGTGTGTGTGTGTGTGAGCCATATTTTGGAGACAAATTGTAACCCAGAAGTGAGCAAAACCTGACAAAATCACCCAAAACCTCTCTTTGATGATCTCATTTGTAAATCTGTGTGTTTTGCAACTTGTGAACATACAGCAGGATACAATGGAGAGGAACTGATCAGAGATTGATCAGAGATGTATCATAAGAAGGGAGACAGATGGCATCAAATACAGCATTTTACATTTCATTATGTCATGTGATACTGTATGTAGAGGCATATACCATGGTAGAGTCTGCACATATAACTCATCTTCCATCTGAAAAGTTCAGTTACCATATAGATGTCATATGGCACAGTGAGTATATTTACTGCATTGACAGCAAACTCTGTTCTAGCACAAAACCTTATGGCTATGTCAGACCTTCATCACACCTTTTGATAACACACTGGATAAATATTTTAGAAACATTATGGATTTTATGTGAGTTATGCAAGTTAGGTAATGCAAGTGTATTTTCCAACATGACAATTATTGCCTGTATTACTCTAGCTATTTCAGCAAAACTATCACAATGTTGTGTTTCACTGATCAAATCAAATGTTCTCAATATATATTACAATAATCTTATGTTTTGAATCAAAAATGATTGTGTGTAATTGTAATGAAAGCATGAGATCAGTTTTGGAAGAATGACTAGTGATGTTACAAGTGTGATCATTTTGGATTTTTGTAGGGGTTTTGAAAATATCCCTTAATACCTTGTGAAAATAGCACCAAAGCAAAAAAACAAAAAAACAACTATAACATGAAAACTGTAATGTGGTGTTTTGGGTTGTGTTTCTTGTTCATGTTTTCATGTCTTTTATTTTGGAGTTTTGTCATGGTCCCTGTTTGTGTCATGCTTCCCTTGCCCTCATGTATCTCTGCCTTGTGTATGTGTCATGTTCTGATTGGTTGTCCTAGTCATGTGTCTTGTTTCCCATCTGTTCCCATTGTACCTGATCGTGTATTGATGTTGTAACCCG
>NW_015542326.1:18883-29153 GCF_001515605.1 Sinocyclocheilus anshuiensis | reverse complement strand
TGTAAATAAACTGCACTTGGGTTCTTCACTACGCTCGCCTTCAGTGGACTAATTCGTTACAGAAACTCTCAAAATTTTTCATACTTAGTTTATAATTTATGTAAATGTCACAAAAACTATTGTAACTATTCTGGACACATTTTACAAAAAAATACACAGTCTTTAAGGGGGGTGTATTCTCCCATTCTACCCTATTGTAGAAAAAATGCATTTATTACCAAAAAAAAAAGCCTTTAAACAAGACATTTTCTAGATAAAAGTAAATATTATCACTTAAAAATAACTTTTTTTTCTATTAAGTACTGAGCCATGAGGCACCCCAGTAGCTAGATGTTGCGACTTGTACACCTCACCTATATATATATATATATGATCTTGATCTTTTTTTTGTGAAACATGTGACTAAGAATCCAACATGAATACAAAAACTACATTTCTAAAAATGTGGCATCAACTGAAGATCCTTTTCCTTATCATGGACACGTTTATCATGGACGCAAGTATTGGCCCTACTTTTGCAACATCAGTGATAATATTAAAGAACCAATTTAGTGATGACAAGATGGGCTTTTAAAAAATCAGAAAACATTTTTTTTTTCCTACATGGTTAGAGAAAGCAGAGAAAAGAGGACTGTGGTGTTGCCTTTTGTCAAAAAGGTAGGGAGACTTCATATATGGATGGATATGACACATATTCATGGAAATGACTAGCTGTGACTGGAAACAGTCCTCCTGAACTTTTCTAGCACCTTTGGAGCAGTTGTTCAATCTGCAGATGACAGCTTCCATATAGAGTCTGTGTTTTGAATGTGACAAGTGACCCACATAAAGCAGACATGAAACTGCCAGCATCCTCTTGGTGACCTGAAGGAAGTATTTTCTTTAGCTTAAAGAAATAGGCACCTGCCTTTCGTTTAGCTTAAAAACAGAAATAAAGTTGGACTAACTCAGACACCCAATGAGCTAATCCGTTCAGAATGGAAGTAATGTTCTCAAGCTGAAAATTAATTGTGTTACTGGAAAGGTTCATGGGACCAGAAGGTGCCATTGGGTTTTCGGAGCAGACAACAATGTGTCTGGACCAAGTGCTTTGCTATTTCTCAAAGACTCCTAGATTCTTCTTCCTCTGCTTATTTGGGTGAAATAAGGGATAATGTGAAGAAAGGGAAAGCTTCCGTGAAGACAGAAGGGATACGGTGTAGTCATACACTTATTACACAATATTTCACCACATAAATGATTATGGTGATAGAATATATTGATTTAAGACAAAACTATTTTAAAGTTTTGTTAGTTATATAATATAACCAGTATGTTAGTTATATAACCCATTACAGAGTACAAAACAATCGTCACAAAATGGCAGCAGCTGCGTTTGTATGAAACGAGAGCAAGTTCGCGATACCAGGATGGCATAATTAAATAATTGTACACACAATATTGAATTGAGTTTTAATATTTTATTAGCTAACCAAACGCAAAGCTTCAACGAAGAAAAACTGTTCCTAGCAAGAGTATAGCGCCGGCTTCAGTTACCCAGATGAGCCTGTGTTATTAGTTTTTACCGATTGTTATCAAGGGATAACATACCTTGGAATGTCGCGACTGACCAATCAGAATCAAGTATTCCACAGAGCCATGTAATAATGCAGAATAACACACATATACTTACTATATGATATCAGAATCAGATAGAATCTTTTAATCTTTTCAATCTTTCAATAAAATCATCTCAGCACTCCTCCAGACCAAACTAACCCAGCTCTCTGTTCCTAGCTCTATCTGCCAATGGATAACCAGCTTTTTTTGGGAAATTCATGTCAAACAGCTGCTCCATCAGCACTGGCGCCCCCCAGGGATGTGTTCTCTCCCCACTTCTTTTCTCCCTGTACACCAACAACTACACCTCTACTGACTCCTCTGTCAAGCTCCTGAAGTTTGCAGACGACACTAAAGTCACTGGCCTCATCCAGGACGATGATGAGTCTGCATATAGAAGTGAGGTTGAACAACTGGCTGTCTGGTGCAGTCTTAATAACCTGGAGCTCAAGAAGCTCAAAACAGTGGAGATGATAGTGGACTTCAGGAGGAACCCCCCTGCACTCCCCCCACTCACCATCATGAACAGCACTGTGGCTGCAGTGGAGTCATTCAAGTTCCTGAGCACCACCATCTCTCAGGACCTGAAGTCGGACATTCAAATTGACTGTTAAAAAGGCCCAAACGAGATTGTACTTCCTTTGCCAGCTGAGGAAGTTCAAACTGCCACAGGAGCTGCTCAACAGTTCTACTCAGCCATCATTGAGTCTGTCCTGTACACTTCAATAACTGTCTGGTTTGGCTCAGCTAAAATCAGATGTCAGGTATCAGAAGACTCAAGAGGACAGTTCAGACTGCTGAAAGGATCATTGGTGCTCCCCTGCCTACCCTTCAATAACTGTATATATCCAAAGTGAGGAAAAGGGCTCAGAAAATCACTCTCACATCCAAGCCATCTCTTTTTTAAACTCTATACTGTCTGGTCGGCGCTACAGAGCACTGAACACCAGGACTGCCAGGCACAAGAAAAGTTTCTTCCCCCAAGCAATCTACCTCATGAACAGTTGAATGTTCTCCCCTTCAATAAAAAGATGTGCAATACCACTTTTGTTTACTTAATACTACCCTACATCTTATTTCATTCCTTGTAAATTCTATTCTATTCCATCTATATACCCACCCGCACTGTATATTCCATCTGTATACACACACACTCATATGTGTATTTTTTTTCACATATATTTATTTATTATTATCTCTGTGTTGTTGTTGTTGTGTTGTTGTTGTTGTTGTTGTTGTTGTTGTTGTTGTTGTTGTTGTTGTCTCTGTGTACTGGAAGCTTCTGTCACCAGAACAAATTTCTTGCATATGTGCAAACATACTTGGCAATAAAGCTCTTTCTGATTCTGATATCTGACTGACTTTGGAAGTGGGAGTGGCCTCACTCGGTTCATTCACATATGTTTGGAAAAGGCATGGGCAGTGTTATATATTTATTTATTCATTTATTTATTTGTGTTTTAGGCATAGTTTTGTCTTTTTAACAAAAAAATACCTTTTTTGTGAATTTTGTCATGTTCCATTAATTAATTTTACTCTGATAGTTTTGTCTTTTTAACAAAAAAATTCCTTTTTTGTGAATTTTGTCATGTTCCATTAATTAATTTTACTCTGAATAAAATAGCATCTAATTTTATCGAATAAAAATAACTTTGAAATGTAGCATTATTTATCAACAACAACATTTAAAAAAAAAGTCAAAAAGTCAATATGAATCCTCATAGAGTATAACTTTAATGAATGAAAATCAGAATTAATACATTTTTGTATTATGCTGTGAATTATTTATGCTTCACTTATTCTTGGTCCATGTTTTAGTTAGTTGTTATGGAACGATTTATTCTCTTCAGAAACAATAACACGTTTTTGTTATTCTATTATTATTATTATTATTATTATTATTATTATTATACAACTTTATTAATCCCCACAAGGCAAATGCGAGTTGGACTTGGTGATACATAGAAAATAAAAAGAACACAAAATGTTAAAAATTACTTCTTAAATGTTATTCTCATTTTATTGTTGAATAAAATTGTTTAATTATAATCAATATGCACGTTTCTTCTGTTTTAAATGACAAAAAAAAAAACTAAGGTGACATTTTCATCAGTAATTTCCACATGTGCAATGCAACTAAGCTCAATGATTCACTTTCACACACAGGTCACAGGAGCTTGTTCATCCATACAGCACATTCTTGAGACAAACCCATGTGAGTGGGCTGTCATGTAATTGAGTAAATGATGGCTCTTCAGATTACTAAATTGGCCACAGTGATCTTTTGTACCTCAGAATCCAAAACATACCAACATTTCTCATTGAAGCTGTGTGGAGTTTAGAGCCTTGCTGAATGCGCTTGGTCATTAAACTGTCAAATCCAAACCCACTACTGCAAACAATTTCGGAGCTTGGGACAAAATAAATATATTAAATAACTGACGATGTTGACAGCTTCTCCAGAGCACTGACTCAATCCTGACCTGGGGCGTCTCTGTTTATTCATAAATTGAATGTGTCATGTTGGAAGCTTACATTCGGTTATTCATTTTCTACCCTGAAAACTTGATGAAATGTCGATGCTGTAAACATGTTTCCTAAGCTATGAACTATAACCAAAAAATGCAATAATGACTAAGAATTCAAACAAATACTATCATTTTCGATGACTTGGCTATCAGCTGAGAGACAGTGTTTAACCAAAGCGATCATCATGACATCTAATTTACATTGCATCCATATTAATACTGCAATTATGAGTATTAATCTACACAGAACAGAACCCAAATCCCAAATTCAGTCAGATTTACTGAACGTGTGATGTTTGAGATGTTGTCACTGTATGTAAAACTTGAATCAAGCCTAACACAGACATATTTCCCCCCCACAAACAATGAATACATAGTTTCTCCAGTACATCATAAAAACATTTATTGCATTTTATAATGCATTTTCACCATATTCACCGAGTACAGCACGATATGCGTGCCAAAAATAGACTTGGTGTGTTGTGAAACAGGCCTTATGAAACAAAGGACAAACAAAGGACACCTCACAACTAAAATTAAATTGAACAGGCTATACAGCAAACAGGAAATGGCTATATTATCATTCACCAACAGACATAGCACATACTCCACCACTAAAAAAAAGTTTTTTAGTAAGTTTTTTATTTTTATTTTCTGTGGTATTTGACATGTTTGTGTTTTTGTTTAGCTTTTGTTTAGTTTTGTTTTAGGAGGGGGAGGAGGGGGGAGAGGAATAGGACGTGGGACATGGTGAAGGAGGAGGGAGAGGAGGAGGATGTAGTGAAGGAGGAGGGAGAGGAAGAGGACGTGGTGAAGGAGGAGGGAGAGGAAGAGGACGTGATGAAGGAGGAGGAAGAGGACATGGTGAAGGAGGAGGGAGAGGAGGGAGGACGTGGTGAAGGAGAAGGAGGACATGGTGAAGGAGGAGGAGGAGGAGGAGGAGGAGGGAGAAGAAGGGAAAGGAGACAAGCAGTCTCCGATGAAATTCAAGCCACTTTAGTTGACCATGTCCTTGTCCATGGTATGACTATGAGGGAGGCTGGGCAACGAGTACAGCCAAATTTGAGTCGCTTCACCATCGCCTCCATCATCAGAACCTTCAGGGAGGAAAACAGGTAGGTGTACTTACAGTAAGACTGCTCTGTACAGTAACTTTAGAGTGCATACACTGTTGCACTATGCTACTGTAATAAATATATATATATTATATATATATATATATATATATATATATATATATATATACAGCATATATTGCAATATGCTGTTTGTACTGTATGGCCCACCATTTAGATTTTAGAGAGCATTAACTCCTTTGTTATGGAGTGATGGATCACGCCCATCATTTCCATGATTTTATTCAAAGTATGTAAAGTGTGTAATGCTGACACGTTTGTGAGTTTATGATCAGGCAACACAATTTCATCAATTTAAGGCATTTACCCCACCAATTTCACAAATCAGAATTGTTTCACAAGACAGACAATATCTAGGCCTACTGCAAAATTACAAAAAAGTATACAGAGAACTTTTTATAATTTTTCTTAACATGACCTATACTCTCAAGGAATAAAACAAAATGATGAAAGTAGAAATATCAATAACATTACTTACGAAGCACATCCTGTAAAATTTATCTGGGTCTTCCTCCAGGATGACTGAAAGACCCTGAAGTACCACGGTGCAAACATCAGATGGCCTGAAAAAGAAGAGACAGGTTATAGGCTGAGGGTAACAATCATATTCAAATTATGATTTAAAGACAACAGCAGTCAACATGATAAAGGAATATATGTTTTAATTAACAATGCAAAATTTATTCAAATTATGATTTAAAGACAACAGCAGTCAACATGATAAAGGAATATGTTTTAATTAACAATGCAAAATTTCAAAATCCTTTTTTTCTAGAACATTTTAGAAGTGCAGAGTGTGTGTCCAATTCTGCGCAGAACTCATATCGCAGAACTGCGCAAACACTCTGGGTTTTAAATAGGAGAGGTTTTTCAGTGGAAAGTCCTCAAGGGCATTAAATACACATTTGTCACAAATTAAAGGTCTTTGAAAGGGCATTGAACTTTCTTATTACTCTTCAAATGGGTATGCAAATGGCCAAAAAAATCTGACTCACTATTTGGCTGAGTTAAAGGGATAGTAGACCCCAAATTAAAAAAAAAATTAAAATAAAAAAAAACAAATTGCTGTTAATTTATTCGCCCTCAAGCCATCCATGATTCATTTTTTTCTTTTTGTTTTTTTTCTTTGGTGGAGCAGTAAAGAAGATTTTAGCTGAAACGGTGGTCATTGGTGATTAATAAAATGCAAGTCAGTGGCTGCCCATTTCTTTAAAAAAAAATATATATATATATATATATCTGGCTGAGTTAAAGGGATAGTAGACCCCAAATTAAAAAAAAAATTAAAATAAAAAAAAACAAATTGCTGTTAATTTATTCGCCCTCAAGCCATCCATGATTCATTTTTTTCTTTTTGTTTTTTTTCTTTGGTGGAGCAGTAAAGAAGATTTTAGCTGAAACGGTGGTCATTGGTGATTAATAAAATGCAAGTTGGCTGCCCATTTCTTAAAAAAAAAAAAATATATATATATATATATATATCAGGGAACACAAAATGAATACCTGTTGCTTCTTACGATATATTGAGGTCTTATGAAGTGAAATGATCGGTCCGTTCAAAAAAAAAAAAAATGAATGCAGAAAATGAGACTTAAAAGCATTTATCTTGAATTTATCGATGTAGATCCATCAGTAGTTGACCTATCAGTAAGCCCCTCTCCTCAAACGCGATGAGTCAATGGCAGCTGAGTATCAGTTGAGAGGGGACCGGAACTCGGACATCTTTAGGTTTCAGTGCCATAGAGAAACATTGAAAGATCTGAAGCTTTCATCAGTTTGATGGTGTTTATGCTACAAAAATGGAAAAACAATGTGCCTGGGGTACTTATAACACTGATTCCAGGTATCCTGAGTGGATGGGCAATGGAATTTATTTTAGTCCATTTTCTAAACCCAAACAAAACAGAGCAAAATGTCCCTAAACATTCAACCCCAATCCCAATGAAGACAAAAACGTTCATTTTCTGGTTGTCATACTCTCATTAAGTTACAATTTTCGTCTGCTCAAGCAGAACATTATTAACGTGCTTCAGCAAGGTATCTCTGGCTAAAACTAGCTAACGTTAAAGTTAATGAGTCCATGCTAACGTACAAACCTAAATAGCTAACTGTTCTCACATCATGTAGACTGCAGGTCAAAAACACATAAACGAAGGACTACATTTCATTGCCTCTCCTTATTAAACTATTTCAATTTCAATTCATTTAATCTTACCCGTACGGTAGTGATTTTAATCACTACCGTACGCATCAGAGTATAGTCTGTATATCTGAACTATAAACTTTTTATCCCAGTACTTCTGTGATTTGAATGTTTGTTTGTCAAATTAAAAATTTGATTCCGCCTATCGATTCCTATGCACTTTTTTTTCTTCATCTGTGAGGACCGGACCTAGCGATCTGCCAGGACCTTGGTCGCTAATCTAAGCACTCCAAAGTGTGGCTACATTTGCGATCAGATGCCAATAAAGCTAAGTATAATATCTGTGATAGCTAAACATGTTGCAAGCCTCACTCTACAGTGTGCAGGACCCACCGAGATACGTTAGTCTACTAAGGGAATCAGTCTCTCGAGACTGACCTCTGCTGTAATCAGAGCAGCTAGCTCGGTGCCGTATGGCCTTACTAGCTGCTCTAGAGACCTCCTTGGAGGTTGGAATTACCGACTGTAGAACCCGGACTCTGCTACGTGAGGAGGTACCACCTCGATGGTCTCCTTCCTCAAAAGAGTGACTACTTCTGTTCCATGACCAGAGCCTGCTCGGGACCCACCATAGTGGGGATGACCCTGTTTAAACTGAGGCGGAGGAGAACTGGATTCTATAGCCTCACTCTACAGTGTGCAGGACCCACCGAGACACGTTAGTCTGCTAAGGGAATCAGTCTCTCGAGACTGACCTCTGGTGTAATCAGAGCAGCTAGCTCGGTGCCGTATGGCCTTACTAGCTGCTCTAGAGACCTCCTTGGAGGTTGCGAGCCTCTTAGCACCGCTACGTTTCCGGGCGGTAACCGAGAGAAGCGCTCGCCGGAGACCGCTGCACCCTGGAAACCCTCATAGCTGAAGTCTTCTCTAAAAATGACGGTCCTCAGACCCCGTGTCATCTGCTAGGAAGACTCGACTGATAGAACCAGAGCCTGCTCAGGGCAGGACCCAAGGAGGCACGCTTGGCAGGGGCTCCCACACCGCCAGGTGACATACTAAGGGAACCAGTCTCGCGAGACTGGCCTCCGGTGCACTTAGAGCGGCTAGTTTGGTGCCCTGAAGCGGCGGACCGGCAGGGGACGGCCGTACTAGCTGCTCTAGAGACCTCCGTAGAGGTAGCGAGCCTCTTAGTACAACTACGTTTCCGGGCGGTAAGTGAGAGAAGAGCTCACCGGAGACCGCTGCGCCCTGGAACATGGCAGGGTTGGCAGACCGACCTCCTGAGGGCACGGAGGAGAGACGGGCACCGTGTATTGCGGTGTGAACCTCTCTTCCCCAGAGGGGCCTGCCCTCCGAGGTCCTGAGCCATAGCATCAGGACCCTCATAGCTGAAGTCTTCTTTAAGAATGACGGTCCTCAGACCCACGTCATCTGCTAGGAAGACTTGACTGATAGAACCAGAGCCTGCTCAGGGCAGGACCCAAGGAGGCACGCTTGGCAGGGGCTCCCACACCGCCAGCTGGCATACTAAGGGAACCAGTCTCACAAGACTGGCCTCTGGTGCACTTAGAGCGGCTAGCTCGGGGCCCTGAAGCGGCGAACCAGCGGTGGATGGCCGTACTAGCTGCTCTAGAGACCTCTGTGGAGGTCACGAGCCTCTTAGCCCCGCTACGTTTCCGGGCCGTAACTGAGAGAAGCGCTCGCCGGAGACCGCTGCGCCCTGGAACACCGGCAGGGTTGGCAGACCGATCTCCTGAGGGCACTGAGGAGAGACGGGCACCGTGTAATGCGGTGTACACCACTCTTCCCCAGAGGGAGCTGGCCCTCAGAAGTCCTATAGGCCTTAGGCATCAGGATGTTTTAGACGGAGACTATCCAGCGAGAATGACGGTCCGCAGAACCGCCTTCCGCTATAAGCCTTCGGCCTGGGAGCGCCACTGTGACTCTAGACTCTGCTGAGTACGAGAAGTGACGCCCCCAGAATGAGGAGCTGGAACACGGTAGGTTGGGATTGCTCCCGCCCAGCAGCCCCTGCTGACCGCCTCAACCTCCTCAGAGGAAGAGAGGTAAACACGTGCTCTTACTCGAGAAATTTTTATCCCAAGAGCCCCTGTATATCTAACTTCTCATAGTTCGATAAATACTTCATTTTATTCCTCAGAATCAAATGCAAACAAACAACCAGACAAGTAAACACGGTCTGGTGTGATAAGCTTCATATCAAAAATTATATATCTAACTTCCCATAGCCAGATAAATACTTAATTTAATTCCTCAGAATCAAATGCAGCCAAACAACCAGACGAGTAACACGGTCTGGTGTGATAAGATTCATTTCAAAAATCGAAAATGATATATCTAACTTCTCATGGTCAGATAAATACTTAATTTAATTCCTCAGAATTAAATGCAGCCAAACAACCAGACGAGTAAACACGGTCTGGTGTGATGAGACTCATATAAAAAATCGAAAAGAGGGCGAGCCGTCTCCAACCCATCCGCTAGATCCACGTGCGATCTGAATCGCCGCCGGGCCTCAGCAATGGTGGGACCGAACCGCGAGCTTGCAAGGACGGACACACTCCTCTGAGCGTGTCGGGCGGGAGCGGAGCGTTCAGCGGGGAGAAGCACGCTTGCAATGCGGGTAGTCAGCTCCCTCGAGAGCTGACTCTGCGTGTTTTGCTCCCAAGCAGACAACACACAAACTGTTTGTATACCCACCCGAAATGTAGCACGGGCAGGGAAGAGCATACAGCCTGAGATGCTGCCCGCTCTGGCCGTATGTTTGTCTACACTCGTATTGGTAAAATAAAGAGTGATAATGGACAGACAACACCAAATAAGACTGACACACACAAGAGCGC
>NW_015542326.1:13455-14283 GCF_001515605.1 Sinocyclocheilus anshuiensis | reverse complement strand
GGAAGAAGATAGGGACTCGCCCGTCTACATTCCCTCCACCGGATCCATATGTGAACCCCACGAGCACAGCCGCCGCTCCGCCTCGACGAAAGTCGGGCCGGCACCGCGAGAAACGCCGGTGAAGACTTACTCCTCAAAGAGAGCCCTCGGAGAGCAAAGCATACGCAGTGACAAACATGCGGGTTGCGGGTAGTCAGCTCCCTCGAGAGCTGACTCTGCGTGTTTTGCTCCCAAGCAGACAACATGTTTGTATATGCTTTTATGCTTCTTGGTCGCTACGTCACCCCGCCCGTGACGTCTTGCCCATCCATTGGACTGATTACACATGTGATTCAGAGCGTGGTCACGCTGGAGGCGTTCCCATAGCGTTTCGACGCAGCTCGAGTTCCTGACGGGGAATCATCTTTACTACGATACCACAGCAGTACAATCCCAAACTTTTGCTGTGTTCCCATCATTTCACTGACGACTGCTTCTCTAATCTCCACGAGTTCAATGTGGGATTCCTAAACCGGTTGCCTTTAAAAGATGGGAGAGTGCCCAGTTTTTTTTGGACCAGCTTGCTCCTCCAAATCTCAAGTATAATTAAAATTGGGTCATCAGACCAATCAGAGCAGAGTAGTCTCATGTATAGGAGGGGTTTGGAAAGATGAATCTTCGAAACAAATCCTTTGAGAGTCGTTGAGAAATAAGGTACATTTAAATATAATTTTAAAGGGGTCATATGATGCTTTTTTAAAGATCATTATTTTATGTATTTGGTGTAACAGAATATGTTGACATGCTTTAATGTTCAAAAAACACATTATTTTTCAAATACTGTACATT
>NW_015542326.1:10344-13280 GCF_001515605.1 Sinocyclocheilus anshuiensis | reverse complement strand
TTAGAACGAGCCGTTTTAGGGGGGTGTGGCAGAGTCTTAACTTTGATAAAGAATATCTCTTTGGTTTTGAGACTTTAGTCTTTGCAACTTCAGGGATCTTATCCATTCACGAACAGCTTGTAACACTCCAAAGACAAAGGAAAACTTGAAATCGCATCATATGACCCCTTTAATAAAGCTGTGTGTTATATTCCAGTAGTGTCATAATCAGTTTAATCATAGACGAATTGGAAATTGAATTGTTATTCTTTTTTTTTTTACATAATCTGTCAAAACAAAAGCTGAGTATAAAGTGAGTTATTTTGTGAGGGGAAAAATAATAAATTAAGAATTATTGGCTGTCATAGCATGGGTAGCTGTGGCAAGTAACTAACTATATGTAGGAATGCCACTAACTTAACTTCACTTTTTTTTTCTCCTGTAGAATAATAGTTAGTCAGCCATTTAAAGCAATCTGATTTATTCAAGTGAATCAGTTCATTCCAAAACTGCCATCTCTCTCATATGTAGAGCTGGAAAGCCTGCTTCATTCTAGTGAATGGGTTTGTTCAAGCAGTTAATGTAAACAAACAGATTCAAACTAATTATTCACATACTATTCAAGTCCCTACATATTGTTTTTGCCAGTTTCATGTTATGTTTTGGTTTGATTCGTTCAAGTTAATCAGTTCATCCTAAATGGTCATCTCTCTTAGTTGGAAAATCTGATTAATTTTAGTGAATATGCTTTTTCAATTTAATTCTAAAATTTAAATTCTTCAAAAACCCTCATGGTGTCAGAGCCAGAACAATACCTTATATCATTATTTACTGGTATTTCCCACTTAAAGCTGTTTTTGTTTGTAGCTAGTAGTGTTGCTAACCACTTTTTCAATTTAATTAGATTAACTGTTTTGAAATGTAAGTAACTTATAGCTTGGACAGTTTCAAAGAAGCCTAGCCTCACCAAAACTGGATGAGCAAACCAGCACTGAAGGTTTGAATCATGAGAAAAATAATGACTATAACTACCAAACAAAACTCAATAAAGAATTCTGAACAAATTATATCACTTCATGGACACTTTTCGTTGGCTTCTTCGACATGAAAATATTTTTTTGATGGAACTGGACACTGGAATTCTTTCTAAATGAACTGTGTTCATTTTGGAATTGTCTCAAGGACAAGTCTGCAAAGAAGGGCAGTTTCTTATTTCTTATCTTCAAATGACTGCCCATTGTTTAGATTATAAGTTATTTTGTAGCACATTAGTTATGCGCTTAGTTCTGGACACTGTTTTGTTTTGGGCTTTTTAAACTGGACTTTTTACGTCTTTCTACGTATGTATTAGACACATCTTGGCCTTGGTTTTCTTTCCATTTGTATGTAAGAGCTCAGTGACGTTTAAACTGTTCAGGACGATGATCTTTGGACCAACAGCAGTCAAAATCAACTAAAATAAACTAATGGCAAGGAAACCAAATATACATATATGCATGTTTCAAACTGCTTATCTCTGCAAACCCATTTTTCTTTATGGATAATTTGAAAAAGCCTCTGCAAATTCATTTTTAAGCTGAATTTATGTCAAGCCGATGAGAAGCAGCCAGATTTAATATGTTAAACATTATCCAGTTATACCCCTCGTCTTGTTTTGAATGCGCGGCTTTCCTAAAATATTCCATATCCAACGATGGCTAATGCAAGAATGCGATCTTTAAAACATCCCTTCTGCTTGTCCTGCTTAGTCATGCTACAATTTTCTTCATAACCAATGGACAACTATAAAATATGCAGATAATAAAAGCCACATTTCCAAAAGTCTAACACAACTCAGAAATAGGGATGTGCGGTTATAGCACAGATCAGAAAACACAATCACCATAGCCCTGTATTTAAATGGATCTGAGATTAATGATCCTGCAACATTATACTGGTTCCCAGAATTGCGGGCAAATCAAAATTATTATATTGAAATTTTATTATGCATTCTCATGCTTTGAGCTGATATTATCATTCAAAAAATAAATAAAACCTTGCTGTTAATCAGATGATAAATGAAGTCAGTTGGTGGAGATTTACAGGGAGCTTCTTCCTACACAACTGGATAAAGATTTCATGAGAAGAAGTCAGGTCAGTTACCAAACAGCAAGTGATCTGGCTCACCATTCAAATATGGTTTCTGTTTAAATAATGTGGGTTGATTTGAGAAAAACAAGTCTATTTTCTAGATTCTATTTCCATCTCAGTTGGTTTGAATCTGTCTTGCTGTGATTAATATGAAACTCTATGCTGCATCTTGGAGGAAGGAAACTTTGCTCTAATGTATGAGTGAATGTCTAATTCACTCCATATTGACTATCTTATTGTCTTGGAAGGCTTTTATAATGGTTTTAATGGGGATTTTATACATATTCAACCATGCAGCCTATACAATGTGCTGTAAATGTCTTCTTGCCTGTTTTCCACCAACAGGTTGTTGGAGCAAGTGCCCAATGCTGGAAACAACCAATGAAGTGAGGTGATGTGTGTTCAGTTGTCAGGTATCCTTTTACCTGTGTATTTTCCATGTACCATTATATATATAATGGTCTTGGCTGGACTAGATCTGCTGCACATGCTTCTGCTGCAGGGCAAGTATGGACTTGCTACTAATACACAGATTCACATATGCTGCTGTGAGCATGTAAGATATGCTGCTGATACATCAGGGTTTCTGCAGACACGAACAAGTTAAATTTAAGACTTTTTAAGACCTTTTTAATACCACCTTATATGAAATGTAAGACCTAAACCTGTAATGGAAATACACATTTTATTACATACATATATGTACTATTTAATGTGTATAAATTAAAAAGAAAACAAAATGTCATTGCTGTAATAAATTATATTTATTACTACGATATACAGTGAACTTTTCATGTCAGCAGACAATATTCCATACAAAATATCCC
>NW_015542326.1:7913-10292 GCF_001515605.1 Sinocyclocheilus anshuiensis | reverse complement strand
CCCCATGTCTTGAATTTGTGATCATTCTGAATGTATTTTAATAGACTGAATCATGCAGTGATCAAGCAGAGCGCACTCTAAATGCGCAAGTGCACTAGACTTCACGTAATGTGTGCACTCTGTAGGTGTTTTGAATGTTTTTTTGCGCCGTTAGAATATTGAGCAAAATAGCTCACTTGTCATGGTGTTACTTAACTATATCATGTTATGAATAAACGAAACATTTTGAATTTTACCTCAGTGTGTTTCTTCTGAGTTTATGTGTGCTGTTACGCTCATTTGTTCTGAAGTCTCGAGACAAAGAGAGTGAGCCTCAGCGCGACCTTGTATTCTGTATTCTGCTAACGTACTGCAATTCTCTCTGATGACGCAGTAACTTACCGCGGGGAAGAAAAAATCTTCGGTAATGAGACCAAAAATAATACATAAATCAGATCCAGACAGGTGGAGCTGGGGGAGGTGGAGGGTTTTAGAGAAACTTTGATAGTGTGCTGCAGGCCAAGCTTACAGTGGACACTGAACAAGACCATTTACATGTTGAGCATATGTGTGTGTGTGTGTGTGTGTGTGTGTGTGTGTGTTACAGCTCTGTCAAAAGTCCCATCTCCAAAAGTTGTTGGCCAATGTCATAATTTAAAAATGTTAAATAACAGCTAATATATTGGCATTGGCGATCCCAAACCCCCCTTTTTAATAGGATGTTCCTTTTAATACAGACATATTTTCATATAGAGTTGGAAAATCTAATTAATTAAATTGGTTTGTTTGAGTGGTTCATGCAAATGAAGAGATTCAAACAAATTATTTATAGATTCAAGTCCCTATGTATTATATTGTAATCTCTTTCATGCTATGGTTTCATGCTATTTTCATCTGGTTCATTCAAGTGAATCAGTTATTCAATTGGTTTACTAAAATTTGATAATGTCACTCTAATTCAAATTTAAATTCCTTAAAAATATTATTGTTTTGGAGCCAGAAAAATACCATTTCATTTGAAAGTTATACGCTGCATAAAGGTACTTCCCAATTAAAGCTGTTTTGTCAGTAACTTGTACTTATAGCATGGCTACAGTTTCAAACTTGCCTAGCTTTACCAACACTAAATGACAGCATGTCAGAACATCGAAGCACTGTAGCTCATTTATACGTTGATATAAATGATTAAATGTAAATCTAACTTTTCAGCTGAAATGCTACAATGCTTTGCTCTTGGAATTAAGTATATAATTCAGTGATAAATAAAAAAGTAGCAGCCAGTCATGTCATTTTGTAATTCCCTCTGACAGGGCATCAGTTCCAGCACATGCACCAGCACCATTACAGCAGAAAGGGACTATATGTGGATATTTCAGTGGAATACAGCCTGAGGCATCTTTTCAGTGATTTTCTCTGTGGAAAAAGCAGCAGGCTCATCAGGCCCAACAGCATGTGGCATTTGCAAAGATGAGAGCATTATGTCAGCGTTTAGTCGGACATTTATCAGCCGTCTTATCGGCCACATGGGAAAGATGCTCTCCAAACTGTTGTGATGGACAGGCCTTTACCGCAGTGGCAAAGACAATGCTTTCTATATTTCTCTTATTGTCAGAAAAATTGATCACAACACCTGTCAATGAATAATGTCTAAATGTGGGCCAATGGGTAAGCATATCTGCAGTAAAGCTGTGTGCAGCTATTGTTAGGGATCCCAGGATAGCAGATGGGATGTGAAATGGAGTAATACACAGTCAACACACTGCTCTTTCTCTGGCAGCATGTATTCTGCAGTAAGCACACCATTCTCAGCATGTTTTCACAGTCCTCCATGACATCCGTCTCTCAGGACACCATTTGAGCACATATACAAATAATGATTTATTTATTCAAAGGCCAGACTTGCTTTTCACTATACAAACTCAGGACAGATTTTATCAACACAACCATTATATTCAATAGAGAATACTGAACTGCACCCAAATGCATGTACTAATCCCAGGTGAAAAAGAAATATATTTAAATTGTGCTTTTTTCAGACATACTTACTATATTTAAATTATACTATACTAAGTGCATATTAAATGTATTATTTTGAAACAACTTTAAGTATATTAAGTGTATTTCAAGATATGTTTAAGTTTGATTTTAATCTATTTGTAATATATTTAATATATTGAAATTGTGTTAAATTGGAACCACTTTAAGTATATTTAGTGCAATTTAAGTGAATTTCTTAAAATATATTTAAAATGTCCTGTTAATACTTCATGAACTACAGTTAGAGTATATTTGAAGCATCGTTTTAATGTACTTCAAGTACATTTCAATTGTATTTCAGCTCTTTGGAAAAGCATTAGCATTACACTATTGATATATTATAAAGCTGCTTTTTTCAGTATA
>NW_015542326.1:0-4931 GCF_001515605.1 Sinocyclocheilus anshuiensis | reverse complement strand
AAAGTAGACATAAAATATACTTTAAGTAAGGGTAACATAAGTATGTTTTCTGTAAAAAAAACTAAAAGTATGCTTGTGTTTAGTATATCCCTTAAAAGTTTAACTAAAAATATATTTATTAACATAGTATTTCTACTATACTTTTTAGAAATATACTAATAATGTGCTTGTGTTTAGCATATTCCTTAAAAGTGTAACTAAGCATATATTTATTACCAAAGTATTTATAGTATACTTTTTTATAAATACATTAAAAGTATGCTTCTGTTTAGCATATTTCTTAGAATTATAACTAAGCATATATTTAATACAAAAGTACTTCTAGTATACTTTTTAGAAATATATTAAAATGCAATTCAATATATTTTTATTGCACTTCAAATAAGCATGTTGGGAATACAAATGTATTATAAACACACTACTTGAATTTCAAGTATATTTTTAATACATTTAATACTACGTCTTTTTCACCTGGGATACTGAGGACCTAATCAACACTCACAGATGCTTCAGTGTTGACCTTCTCCATATAGAGTAATGGCAACCTTGGTTGGTCTCTATAGGCTGAAGCAGAGTGAACAAAACGTACTGCAGTCGATACTTACAATACACTGGCAACAGTTGCTTGTGAAAGATTCTTTGAGTGCCATGAACACATCATAGGATGACAAATTGAAAAATAACTGGACAAACCCTTCTAATTAACTAGTCTGATCACATAGCTTATATTTCCAAATCTGTTCATACTTCTTTAGGTCCTTTCTCAATCCTTACTGAACCAATATTATACATATATTTGAATAGTTGCATTTTTAAAATAACAGACTAACTCAACCACTACCCTAAACTAGAAAAAATAACAATAATTATATATTGAAATATGTTGCTGAAATTTTAAGGGTTTGTGAGATCCCCTTTGTGAGTTAAATAAATTATGAGGTTGCTGAGCAATGCTGTTTGCTGAGGTTTTTTTTTTTTCAGTCATGTAGTTGTTTTGTCATTGTTGGTTATTTGTTGTCTTGTGATGTTAAGAGTTTATATTTTTACATTTGTTGACCATCACCGTTCTTGAGGTTTTTGTGTCAAGTATTATTATCATTATTATTTGTGTATGTGTGTGTGTGTTACTAATATCAAATTTGTTGAACAAGAACTAACAAATAAAGAAATACATTCAAATTGACAACAATTATTGATACTTTGGACAATATTTGAGGGAGTCTAAAAATCTAAATACATCAGGTTGTGTTGTAAATATCAGTAAATATAATATTATGTATGCACATTTCTTTAAGAAAATTGCTTGAGGCATCAATTTTTAAAGTTCAAAGAAATGCAGTGATGGCATATGGGCATGATTATCTGTGCATAAAGAGGCACATGTTTGTTACAGTTTAACATCACTTAAATTTTATACATCAACATAATGTACTAATGTAATGCATACATTTCAGTGTCTCTGTAAACGTACATAAATGCACTTATGGTAGAACCACACTTTATATAAGAATACCTACTTGTTAATTAACAGGTTTGAATGGGTCCTCTAATTGCATCGACAATACACAACAATTGTAGACAATTGTGTGCATATTGGTGATATATGTGATAACAAGTAAGAATCTCTATTATTATCATCATCTTGTCTTCATTCAGTGCAAATGTATACAATATTAAAATAGGAATTGAAGGAGGAAGGTGCATTTTTCAGCTTCAGGCGGAATTCAGAAGCTTTTACTTAATATCCTCGTTTGAATGATTTCTGGTGTACTAATGACTCTCCATGGCACGACCACATTCACAGGAGGTGGAACAATAGCATGTGCATCCCCTGCAGCACATAAAGACAGCTGTATGCATCTCTTTAATCTGTCACATCCAGACATTACCAAGAGAACCCATGGAGATGGCTTCAAAAATTAAACGGATGTTACCCTCAACTGACTCACCCAGCTTGAAACACAACTAGTTTTGTTTCCTGGATTTACCTGAATGTGGTATTGCAGAGCTCGAGATATATATTTTAAGCCATGTGCTGAAAGAATACATGAAATCTGGACGTACAGAGATCTCACCAAACCAGAACCTTCCACTGCTACTCAATACAGTATCTCCAACCAATGACCAATACAATGCCATTCAAAACAGCATGCAAATTACATACTTGTACATCATTACTCACTGTACAAATGTGTATGCTACTGTTCATGGGCTTCAAAATATTACACAATGGCATTTATGTGTGGGTGAACCAAGTTCAAGTCCATCTGTTCATCTTTGGCAGTCTTGTCCATTACAGGTAAAAGCCCATATAATAAAAACATCCATCACTTAAAGGCAGAGACTGAATATAAGGGTCAATGAACTTACTGGTTGGCAATCAAAAACACATTTATATACTAAAGCAATATCACTCTCGACAAATAGTGCTTCTGTGGCACTCTTGCGAGTTTAACATTACTTGTATAGCACAGTTCAAGAAACAAATATGTAAATAAGTTAAGTAAAATCAAGGATCGTCCTAAAGACATTTTTTTTGTGTTGAACTACTTTCTCACATCATGGATATAATATCTGTCCATGCTAGCTTAAACGATTTGTCTAAGTTGTCGCAATTGTGAAAATGTCTCATTAGAAGACCAAGCAGCCAAAGCTTGGTCTGTTTCTGAGAAGTTATCGAAGTAACAAAGAGCCTGCTTGATGGTATGATGTTGTGTTTATGCAGTACATTTCTAGAAACAAAACATTCATAATGAGTAACTTACATTTTAGGCACAATTATTCAATGACTAACTCTTAAAGACAGTCACTTTTTTGATTTGGAATGATTCCATGTAAACAAACAAAGAAACAAAAATCACTACCATATCTTGTTCTGAATTTAGCCAGTCACTTCGTTTTTAGGTTTTTTTAACAAACTGTTTGAATGAATGATTCAAGAAACACTCATACAAGAAATCTTGTTTTGTTCCTGAATGAATCAGGGTTTTTGAACGAATCATTTGAATGAATGATTCAAGACTCACTCGTACAAGGACACTTGTTTTGTTGTTGAATGAACCAGCGTTTTTGACTGAATTAGTTGAGCAACTGATTCAGTGACAATGACTTATAAAGACAGTCACTAGTTTAGTTCCTGAATGTGTTTCTGTTTTGAACTAATCGGTTAAATGACTGATTCAAAGACTCACTCATACAGACAATCATGTTTAATTCCTTAATGAACTAGTGATTTTGATTGAATTAGAAAGATTCATTCAAAGATTCAATGACTCAATTTCGCTCTTGGCGACTTGAGACGAGGAATTAAGTACTGTATGCAAGACTGTCCCATATCTGAAAAAATGCCAACGCTCAGTGCCTTTAACACACACCATCTCTGTGCAGTATGTGAGGCTAAGCGTATCCCATCATTCATCACGTTCATGAACGAAATCATGTGATGTCGAGAAAAACTTTCCAGCGTAAGTTAAATTAATGACATATTACATATAATTTTGTAGTAAAACATGAGTGTTGCACATTTTATATCACTTACTTAGAAACACCACAACTAATAAATTAAAGTGAAAATAATCAGAATGTTAACCATGTAGAAATACATTTTGATAAGAACTACATTTGAGTTCCTAAAGCCTCAATATTAAGATTCTTGATTCTTATGCCCAGTACGAACGTTCAACCAAAAGAAAACACTTTATTGACAGTTGTTCCACTGTTGTTAACTGAACTGACATGTAGCTTATTGAGAACCAGCAATGAAAGAAATAAAATAAAATTAGCCCTGACACAGA
Source organism: Sinocyclocheilus anshuiensis (assembly GCF_001515605.1). Taxonomy (NCBI): domain Eukaryota; kingdom Metazoa; phylum Chordata; class Actinopteri; order Cypriniformes; family Cyprinidae; genus Sinocyclocheilus; species Sinocyclocheilus anshuiensis. The sequence continues at coordinate 1,137 of NW_015542326.1, read as the reverse complement.
CAACTATTAAACACTGTTTTCAGAATTATTATGATTACATAAAATCCCTGATTTTATTAAAATAAAGATAAGATTATCAGTCTTAAAACTATAAACACCTTTATTAATCCTAAATATACACATATCACATTGCTACACATTCAACATCTGGCAGTTTGTTCTGAACTGGGCAGCTGCTTTCAAAAATGGAAATTCTAGGGCCATCATATTTAGATCATTTGTTTGCTGCAAAGTTATTTCAGTTTCATAACAATGTGTGTATGATTGTATGCAATGAGTGGCAGAGAAACGAATGTTCTCTCCTCAAATACTTTCCAAAAGTTTGTGACTCAGTATTAGATCTACTGAATGTAACATTGTGTATGTCACGTACACTGTGCTACGTAAGCTTGCTTATGTATATGTTACTGTATGGGTGCGTTTGTATGTATGCTTTGTCTATTTCAGATGCAAAGTTCATTTGAGGATCTGCCTGTCACTCTGCTGACGTTGGACGCTGATGTCTGTGATTGCGCCACCAATGGCCTGCGGCCGCGCAGTTTAAAAGTCACTCTAACTTTAATGGCGAATAGTCTGGACTGGGTGATGATATGGCTCTGTGAGGACGGTTCTCTCTCTTGCGAGAAGACCAGTCTGAGAGTCTGTTTTTGTTGGGGTTACGGTTCTGTTTTTTTCTTGCAGTAGTGTCAGTGAGTTGCTTGTTGTTGACTGACTTTGATGTGCGTGTTGCACCTGTTTGATGTTATCCGATCAAGGTGTCTGTTGTGAAACTCCTGTCTAGTCACTGATGAGAGTTGTGCAAATTGAATTGGAGAGGTTGTGAGTAAGGTAAGCATGTCGCGACATACATTTACATCATGTAGGTTTTCCTTACTGTATTAGACACACCAGGCTAGTGCGAGAGGTGCTAATTTTGAATGTTTTTGTTTGATTAGTTAGAGTAAGGTTAGCCATGGTGTTTTGTGCGCTGAAGATGTTTGTTTCTACATTTTCTGTTGATAAATAGTTTAGTTTGGTTAACCTTAGTTATTAGGAGTTTTGTTTTTGTTTAGTTTTGTTTTATTTAAGCATCTCTCTCGCACCTTCCTCTCCTCTGTAACAAATCATCCACTGAAGGCGAGCGTAGTGAAGAACCCA
>NW_015542325.1:76655-100449 GCF_001515605.1 Sinocyclocheilus anshuiensis | reverse complement strand
CACTTACAAGTGTGTGCAAATAATAATAATAATTATATAAAATAGTTCTGTAGTTCAACAAATCTATTAATATTTTCTTGAACTCATGTTGTTCTGAAGCTGTTTTTCCAATCCCCTAAAAAAAAAAAAAAAAAAAAGTAAATACATTAATTAGGCATGCTAAAACTTTGTGATTTTAGTTTTATTAAATAATAAAATTTACAATTGCTGAACACTGCACAAATCAAATAATGATTCATCTATCATTAAAACATCCATCAACAAATCAATTAAATACTGATTCACCGTTACTATTGTGTTTTTGAAGAAAGAAAAACTGGTTAAAAATATTAAAACATTTTTAGTAAATCAACAATGCAAACTGAAGACATTTATCTAGTTACACATACATAGTATGATACATTGAATATCAGTTAATTGAATAAGCTAAATAAAAAATGTATAGAAAAAATGGTTAATGTAAAAAAAAAAATTTTCATAATGCATATTTAGATTCCTGAACATTCTTGTTATTCTGGAAGAACTAATAGGAATCATAGCAGCAATCACTCCAGGGCGAAAAAAGGACCGTATCATTCCAAGGAGACACATTACCAACCTAGATTTTGCAGTGCAAAGTAAAATCCCAGTCATCGAATATCACTTTCCGAAACATGTGCTCCTAACCATCGTGTTCAACGACCTCCCAGCACTGATCAGCTGTGACAGAACAGTTGATGTCCTGTGGGAGCTCTCACTGAACTTCAAACAACAAACCCCAGGGTGGCAGGGAATGATGCATATCATTCATCAAGGACTAGAACATCCAGGCCAATCATCAGTTGTGTTCCTGCCAATGATTGACCTGTACTCTGGAGAAAAAACGTGTATTTTGTCCACCTTGGATTTTGATTGTGACCTGGCTATCAAACACAATGCTCCACCCATTATTATGCTTGATCAGCCACTGTACTGGAAAGCAGCAGAGATGATCATGGATGCACCACAGAGTAGTCCCCTGAAAAGCATAGTCTTAATGCTTGGAGGTTTTCATACTTTTATGAACCTACTTGGTGCAATAGGCACACTGATGGAAGGCACAGGACTCAGGAACATTATGGAAGTTGTCTATGGATCAAATGCCGTCCAGCACATGATGACTGGAAAGTCAGTGCAAAGAGCTTTTCGTGGACATTTGCTGGTGGACAGATGTCTCAATCACCTGGTTGTGTCAGAGCTGCAGGAGGATGACTCACAGTTTGAGTTATTGTTGAACCAAGCTGGAGAGATGTACTCATCCATGGTAATGAAAGAAACAACTTTGGAGAGTGCTGCAGCATCAGATATGCTGAACCAAATCAAGGAAAAGGTGGACACGAAGAGGGCAGACCTTAGCACAATTTCAAAAACCAGCCGGCTGTGGGTAAACTATCAGAAGATGCTGCTGACAGCCCGAGCTCTGATCAAAGCAGATCGTACAGGATCTTGGAAGATACACTTGCGCGCAATGTTGGACTGTCTGCCAATATTTTCCGCCGCTGGGCACTACAACTACCTGAAATCGGCATATTTCTATCTCCAAGAAATGTACCAACTCAAGACCAGACACCCTGATGTACATGACAATTGAACCAAGCTGGAGAGATGTACTCATCCATGGTAATGAAAGAAACAACTTTGGAGAGTGCTGCAGCATTAGATATGCTGAACCAAATCAAGGAAAAGGTGGACACGAAGAGGGCAGACCTTAGCACAAAGTCAAAAACCAGCCGGCTGTGGGTAAACTATCAGAAGATGCTGCAGACAGAGCTCTGATCAAAGTAGATCGTACAGGATCTTGGAAGATGCACTTGCGCGCAATGTTGGGCTGTCTGCCATGTCTACACCCATCACATCTGAATACAACAACGCCATGCAGGAATTCAATGACCTCACCTACACGACCAGTGAGCAGCACCGAGAATCCTCAGAAGCAAGGATGAAAAGAGATCACTCTGATCTAGAAAAGATCAAGGAAAAGCTTAGCATTTGCACACCATTCTCTCCAGACCCATCTCTGAGAAACATTGTAACTGGTGTTGTTGCCAAAGAGGAGGTGAATGTGCATGAGTTTGAGACTGTTGTCAATGAGATCATTGAAAAGATGATTGGAAAACCCGTTTTTGGAATATCCTTCAAACGGAAAGACCGGGCAAAAACCCTTGCAGATGACTCCACCATCAAAGTTGGCCAAGACCGAACCATTGATCCTGCTTTGCTGTTCCAACGGTTCCTGATCATGTCGAAAACTGAACAGCTTTCACTGGAAGATGTAATGAGCTATGAGCTCTGCTCATTTCATGCAGCCCTGTTCGAAGGCAAGGAAATCTTCCGTAAAGCCAACAAGCCCCAACTAGCGCAGGCAGTCACTGAGTTCTCAAGCAAGAAATCTAACAAATCTGTCCTGGATTCCATCCCACCAACTGAGCAGTATGTCCTTGACGGTGGCTCCCTGGTTCACCGCTTGGCATGGAAAAAGGGTGACAGTTACGGTGCCATTGCACAGTCATATGCAGACTTTACCATACGCCATTATGGCGAGTTTGTGGGAAGAAAGGATGATTTCCTTTCCAGATCTTGCAACAAACAAGGACTTATCAGTCTTATGTCCGAGGAGCTGGAGAAGAAGGGCTGCACTGTTATCGATGCACAGGTGATGCAGACGTGGACATTGTCAAAGCTGCAGTCAAGGCCTCAGAACATCAGCCCACAACCTTGGTAGGAATGTCATAGAGGACCATGGGACCAAGGCAATGGCAGTGTTGTTTGGCGTAAAGAGTACTGATTCACTTGCCTCTTTGCGCTACAAACTTTTTAGCAAGAAAATCGTTACCGTCAAATCATTTGTTACCCCAGAACATCTGTCTCCAACTGAGTCCTCAACCAAATACCACTGCCAAAGAGTTTACTTCCAGATCATGGTGTGGGTTGGAAAGGAAGGTGACATGAACACAGTGGATTGGGGATGGAAACTGGTGGACAACCGGTTCCTGCCAGTTATGACCAGTAAGACTGCTGCCCCAGAAAGCCTCCTGCAGATGATCCACTGTAATTGCACAACTGCCTGCCGAACACAACGGTGCAGTTGCAGGGCATATGGACTACCATGCATGCCTGCTTGTGGACCATGTCAAGTTGGGAATTGTGAGAATCACTATAATCAACCTCTATGGGAGGAAGAGTGTGACGACTAATGGTAAATCTAGTGAAGGTCACAGTGCAAAAAAGTATAAACAATAAACCAGAATAAGAGGAAACAACTGAAGAAAATAGAAAAAGATACGTATAAATAAGAAAAGTATTTACAAAAGGCAAAAAAACAAACTAAACGCATTATAAAAAAATAAAACACAAAAAAATAAAAGGGGTTAGCGGTACTGAGCCTTCACGTGGCAGCCCTGTTTTGACTAATTTTACAGTACCACACAGTTCTAATGAATTTATTCTTTATTGGAATCAAAAGAATGGTTATGAACCACAGAAACCACCAACACTAGGCAAAACGATATGAGAAAGGAGAAATATGCAATTACTTAAGGGAAATTGTACTTATTTTTCGCAAAAATATGCTTGTAACCAATTGCTTTAATATATAATTGTACTTGTAATCACTTATCTATCATGCAAATATGCTAATTAGAATATTACATGGCCAAAACATGTATCAGGCACCAGTATTCCTGGTCTAGGAGGAATACAAAGGAGTAATGGTCATTTTAAGGACCTGACGGCCGCCATTTTGAAAATGGGGCCTTTCTTGGAGTCAAACTTTGGTAAACTTTTAGTATGTTTTAAAGTACATCTGATACTACTGTAAACTACTGAGAAACCTTTTGTTAGAATTTTTTTGGGTCAAGCTATATTTGCAGCTGACTACTAATCAAATAACAAAAGACAAAAGATCGCACACTATTCTTGACTAAATAACTTTTGTAACTTTCATAAGTGTAGCGGACCTCATCTGAATGATGACCAAATCTTTACTGATGTTTTATTAAGTTTATTGCATCCATTATTGCACATTAAACTCTCTCTCTCGGTTGCATTATCATCAACATACAGCGAATTACACAAAACACTTATTACAACTAACAGTAAACAAATATATACAGATCTCATGCCTTTTCGGGGGGTGCTTAATAAACTGACAAACTTTAAATCCGAAGAACTGCTGCTTTCATTACCCATATAGCTCCGTAGACTAGAAAACCCATCAAAATAAGAGTCCCGCCTTAGTAAAGGAGATCTCATACATATTTAAACTTACAAAAAATATTAAAATGTATACAATAAACAAATTAGAAGATTAATCATAATAAAGCCTGTTACAATAAAGAAGGATTAACATGTATTTAATTTATACAGTGAAGTGTTATTTTACATTTGTTTACTTTATTTCTGTACCTGAAAACTGTTAAACCTACCTAAAAAGCACTGTTTATTTAATATGTATCTTTGTTCTGTTGTATTTATGTAGGCCTGCTGAATGTTAAATGGATCCAATCCATGTTCATTAGAAATTATTTGATGATGCAGCAATAAAACTGCTAGTGTAATTTAATGCAGGTGTTCTTGAACTTTGCTGATTTAAAACATGATCAAAATAATATCCGTTTTGATGCCAAAATTTCAAATAAGAGAGGAAGTGACGAGGCCGAAGACTGTAGTGTCATCCGCAAACATCAGGAGTTTGACAGCGGGGTCTTTAGAGGTGCAGTCATTTGTGTAGAGAGAGAAGAGCAGTGGGGAGAGAACACACCCCTGAGGAGCTCCAGTGCTGATGGTGCAGATGTTGGATGTGAGTTTTCCCAGCCTCACAAGCTGCTGCCTGTCTGTCAGGAAGCTGGTGATCCACTGACAGATGGAGGTGGGTACAGAGAGCTGGGTCAGTTTATTCAGAAGGGTATCCGGGATGATGGTGTTGAAAGCAGAGCTGAAGTCCACAAACAGGATCCTTGCACAAGTTCCTGGTTTGTCCAGATGTTGGGGGATGTAGTGCAGTCCCATATTGACTGCATCATCCACAGACCTGTTTGCTGGGTAAGCAAACTGCAGGGGGTCCAGCAAGGGTCCAGTAATGTCCTTCAAGTAGGTCAACACCAATCTCTCAAATGACTTCACACAGCTCCAGTGATCTGTTGAAGATCAGTGTGAAGATGGATGACAGCTGGTCAGCACAGGCTTTGAGGAAGTCTGGAGAGACAACGTCTGGGCCTTTGGCTTTCCTTATCTTCTTTTTTCCTAAAGACTTTGCGTACATCATCTTCACAGAGTGGGAGGGAGTGTGTTGATGGCTGTGTTGTGAGACGGTCAGAGCGGGTGTGGGGTGTGAGACCAGGCTTTTCAAACCTGCAGTAGGACTCATTCAAACGGTTGGCTAAAAGTTGATTCTCCACAGTGCTGGGGGATGGGGTCGTGTAGCTGGTGATGGCTTTTAGGCCCTTCCACATTAATGAAGGGTCGTTGCCTGAAAACAGTTTTTTTAGCTTTTCACAGTAGCTTCTCTTAGCTACTCTTATCTCCCTATTCATATTCCCTATTTGTCCCCACTCCTATAGGCATCCTCTGGCAAAGATGTCTGAGTTTTGTACTGAACCAAGGTTTGTCATTGTTACATGTTAAATAGGTCCTGGTGGGAACACACATGTCCTCACAGAAACTGATGTAGGATGTCACAGTTTCAGTGAGCTCATCTAGATCAGGGGCTGCAGCCTCAAAAACACTCAAAGCAGTTTTGTAGAAGTAGGCCTGTAAATCCCGCTCTGCTTCATTAATCCATCTCTTTACAGTTCTTACTACAGGCTTAGCAGATTTAAGTTTCTGCTTGTAGGCAGGTAGAAGATGGACCAAACAGTGTTCAGAGAGTCCCAGAGCCGCTCGGGGACAGAGTGGTATGCACCCTTAAAAATTGTGAAGCAATGGTCCAGTATATTGCTGTCCCTGGTGGGGCATATAATATGCTGTCTGTATTTAGGCAGTTCACAGGTGAGATTAGCTTTATTAAAATCACAGAGAATGATAATGAAAGAGTCTGGGTAATGGACTATATGGAATGCAAAAACTTTGAAGCTCAATATATCATAAAACCGCTTAGAATGCAGAACCTTATAATTCCGAGGTAGCAAATGCTAATAAAGATAAAAAGATAAAAAAAGATAAAGATAAAAGCTCAACTGAAGTAATGACACATCATATGTTGCAACACCACAGCTGGTCGCAGTAAAAGGAGATTTGAGGCAGGATCTAATTGCAGCAGTCCCTTTTATTCACAATTTAAGCCAAAATAACAAACTCACAGCAGCACCGGAAACAGAAACTTTTGCTTAAATGCATTGTGGGTTTCTTTTAATATGCTTGCTTTAAACTCTCCCAGCTGTTCGAAGTGTTTTATTGCCAGTGTTGGGAGTAACGCATTACAAAAGTAATAATATTACAGCAGTATATTACGTTTTGCTCTAACGCAGTAATATAACGCATTACTAATAAAATGTGGGTTATATTATTACTCGTTACAATCTCAGTAACGCAAGTTACAACAACATATTTTAACTCAAAATTAAGTGGTGAATTTACCAACACCGCAAAACAGCACCAGAGAAAAAATTCTGCGGGTAAAATAGTTTGTCTATCTTCTCTTGCTGGAATTAGATGGTTGAGATGACTGCACAGACAGGTTCTACATTTGTGAGATGGACACACTCCTGTTATTTTCAGTTTATCGGAGAAAAGGATAAGAATGCTTAGCAATATGTGCGACACCAAACTCTCAACATGGAGAAATAGCACGAGTAAAACCTGGAAACACCTGGACTGGTGCCACTAATGGCACCACTAATAGCACTTACACTAAGCTATCGGAGAGAGCTGCGGGTTCGGAGAAGAGAAAAAAGGCGTTTAACTAAAAATAACAAAATCTGTTTTTATTAAATCATAGTCTATATGTAAAATGAATGAATATGCGAAATATTTGACTTAAATAGCCTAATAAACAGATTAACAAAACGAAAGTTTCGAATGAGTTTCGAATGATCTGTATGACTAAAGATAACCGTGATAACTTCCCCGTGCTGAGACGCGTCGTATCATGTGTCGACGATAGCCAGAGATATTGTCAAAACAAAGCATCAAAAATTGGCAATATTAAGAGGATTTAGCATTTCCAAGTAATATAGGCCTGTTACATTCTTCTTATTATTAGGCCTATTATTATTATTATTAGGTTACTTTTATTATTAAATGACATGCGCCGCAATATGTGGGTAATATTACCCCGCAATAATTTCATAGCGCATTACCGTATGTGAGGATAATTAAAATTTAGGCTATTAGCTTAGGCTACTCCTCATTGAAAATGTTTTTTAAAAGTTTATTAAACAGGTCTATTAAATTATACAATTGAATTATAGGCCTATAATTAAAATTATTAACACTGCAGTCATCAATGAAAATTAAGAGCAGCTTTATTTCGTGCACAGATTTTCAAAAACAACCTGTTTAACGCGAAATAGTTTCTTCTCATGTTTTTCACTATACGGGCCACAAGAGAAACATTAAGGGAATAATTTAAGACAGTTATATACCATCATCAGCCTATATTGAAGTCATTTTGTCTCTTGTTGTCCGTTAATGCAGCGTTAGAAAGCTCCGTCAGTTTTTTTACTTTCACTTTCTCTATAGTGAATTTACTGACGTTCACCGGCATAACTCTTGCACAGTTTGCGCGTTGCTTGACCCCTCCCCCATTAATGTAGACCTACATACCGGCATCTAAATATGATTTTATAATTTGATGCTATATAGACCTACCACATTACCCTCCACTGGGTGTAGAATGAGCAACAATAAACTATATTTTGGCATTTTATAATACTTCTGTGGATATTTTGGTGAAAGTAACTCAAAAGTAGTGTAACGCATTACAATTCAGAGACAGTAATATTGTAATGTAACTAATTACTTTCAAAAGACAGTAACTAGTAATATATAATGTATTACATTTTGGAAGTAACTTGCCCAACACTGTTTATTGCTAAAAAGATTTTAGAATGACTTTAGATAACTTCAAGACACGGGTACAGGTAGGGTTTCCACCCGTCTCGTAAAGTAGTCGATTGTCCTGTATTTATGAATGAAATTATGTTGTGCTTTAAATCAATACTGGACACTGTTAGTCCCATTATTTAATATACCTGTTTGACATTCAGATCATTCAAGCGAACCCCGCTAGCATTATAAAGTTAGATTTCATTGTGATATTCATTTGAAATTCGCCTGTGGTGGGAAAGGGATCATGTAAAAGTCCACACATTTACCATGTTTTTACCATAGTAACTGTCGCTCAACCATGTTGTGTAATAAAACTCCAGTAACCACAACACATACCATGTTTCTCCCATCGTAACTGTAGTTTTACTTTGGTATTTGTAGTTAAAGCACAGTAAGCACATAATTTGCCATGCCTTTAATACCTTTTTGTAATGTAATTGTAATTAAGTATTTTTTCTGTCTTGCACTTACTTCAGATCAAGTCAAGTCACCTTAATTTATATAGCGCTTTTGACAATACAGATTGTGTCAAAGCAGCGTTACAGTATCAAAATAGGAAAATAGTGTGTCAATGCAAAAGGACAATAGAAAACACTCAATTTTCATTTAAAGGCAGTTCATCATTGAATTCAGTGATGTCATCATCCAGCTCAGTTCAGTTTAAATAGTATCTGTGCAATCAAGTCAACGGTATCGCTGGAAATGAAGTGTCCCCAACTAAGCAAGCCAGAGGCGACAGCGGCAAGGAACCAAAACTTTATCAGTGACAGAATGGAGAAAAAAACCTTGGGAGAAATCCAATGGTTGATCCATGCTGTAGCCAAGTTAGATTGTGCAGAGGGCTCATCTGCGTAAACATGGTAAATGTGTGGACTTTTACATGATCATCTGATCACATAAATCTATGGGCCCTATCATACACCTGGTGCAATGTGGCGCCAGGCGCCCGGCTCATGGTTCAAAAGGGTTGACCCTATTCTCTTAATGAGTAATGGGTGTGTTTTGGGCGTAACGTGCCATAAACCAATCAGAGTCTCATCTCCCATCCCCTTTAAAAGCCAGTTGCGCTCACGCCATGGTGTGTTCGCTATTTACATGGCGGAATTACATTTTTCATTTTTAAAAATGTTTGTATGCTGCTGCGCGTCCCAGTGTGTGTAATAAGCAAAGTGTATGCACGTTGTGCACCCGTCTATAGGCGCATATTACTAACGCCCTCTTTAAATAACAAAGAAAAAATATTGTGCCAGACTTTAGACCAGGTTTTTGTTGGTCAATGGCGCAGTCTATTTCAGTTGCCTCAAAATAGCAACGCACCAACAATGCACCTGAACACACCTTGTTTTCAGACCAGCACGCCCATGGGCGCACAAATCGGCGCAAATGTTTTTGCTTTTTAAACAACGTGGCACAGGACGTGAAAATCACAACTGCGTCGGGCTGAAACTAGCAAAAGGCACTCGCGTCGCGGCTGGCGCCGCATTGCGCCAGCTGTACGATAGGGCCCTTAGTGTCCATCAGCTCTTTTAAGAAGCCATTTTTCACAAAAGCTCACTTATAGCTCATTTACATACAGTGGGTACGGAAAGTATTCAGACCCCCTTACACGGCACATGACACTGGTATGAGTTCAGTACCGTCTAATTGCCTGTGGAAAGAACTTGTCTCGCAGCCTGCTGGTGCAGGTTCTGCGATAACATCTGCCTGATGGTAACGATGAGAGCAGTCCATGACTCGGGTGGCTGGAGTGTCTGACGGTCCTCTGTGCTTTCCTCATACACCACCTGGTGTAGATGTTCTGGAGGGACAAAACCATTTATGGTGTTGAAAATCAATAAACAATATATAATATTATTATTTAGAATTGTTGTACTGGACTTACCATTGATTCCTGTTGAAGGTTGATGGAGGTATAGGCCAAAAGAATGCTTCCACAACTAGCTCTCGGTAAGTTTCTTTTATGGGCTATCTGCACTGTCACAGTAGAGCTGTTCAGGAATGCAGTCTTCACAGCAGATAACTGATGGTTTCAGGCTGCAGGCATGCACTTGTTGACTTCCCCGTCAACAAAGACTCCACCATCTCTGGCCTCAGACCCACTTCTCTTTAGTCTGGACCATGCAAAAACTGATCAAGTGTGCAAAGACGAATGTTTTCAGTACCAGCAGCTACCTCTTCTACCTCTTGATGTAGTCTTTCTGTACAAGTAGAAAGTAATACATAATGCAAGCAGTCATAACAAATCAGTAATGTATTGAAAAGTCTTAGTGCATGCCTATTTCTTCATCCTCCTTCTAACAATCAGACAAAACAATAAGTCAACAACAACTCCAGAGAAATAGTTTTGGTGAATATGTCAGTACTCAACCTATTAAGTCATTTCCTGCCAAAATTCCAGAAATTATTGAAAATTCCAGCAGATTTGCTCATTCTAGGAGCTATAAAAAGATATATATGTGAAAAATTATAACTGCTGACTTGAATAGTCCTTTGAGAGATTAACATCAAATGCTGTAATACATTTAACTGCATTGCTTGAATACAGACATACCAATGGAAATGTGCACCTTTATAGCTTTCTGTCTTTTCTGTCTGGCCACAAGATGGCCATGTTCATTCCTCATCCCCAACAGGACTGGTTTTACTGGCTTGCTGTGACTGATTTTCTTTGCGTTTTAGGTCTTCCATTTTGGCTGTAAAACAAGAAAAATATCTATTGACCCCATGTTTAATTATTGTTGTTGTTTAAACATAAATTAACCCTTAAATGCATACCTAGGGTCTTTAGCGACTCGGGACATAATTCTCTACCTTCTCCCTCCTTCATTTTTTAAAGTTACATTACATTTAGTCATTTAGCAGATACTTTTATCCAAAGTGACTTACAAATGAGGACAATAGAAGCAGTCAAAACTAACAATATGTAAGTGCAAATGACAAGTCTCGGTTAGCTAACGCAGTACACGTAACAAGGTATTTACATATATACAGTGGGTACGGAAAGTATTCAGACCCCCTTAAATTTTTCACTTTGTTATATCGCAGCCATTTGCTAAAATCATTTAAGTTAATTTTTTTTCCTCATTAATGTACACACAGCACCCCATATTGACAGAAAAACACAGAATCGTTGACATTTTTGCAGATTTATTAAAAAAGAAAAACTGAAATATCACATGGTCCTAAGTATTCAGACCCTTTGCTCAGTATTTAGTAGAAGCACCCTTTTGATCTAATACAGCCATGAGTCTTTTTGGGAAAGATGCATATATATATATATACATACTGTATATATACACAAGCACACAAACGCATACACAAAAAGAAAAAATACAAGTAGAAATAGATAGAATAGAAAAAAATAGAAAGTTAGTGTTAGTTTTATTTTTTAAATACAAAAAAGATAAATAGATAAAGTAGAATTAAAATAGAATAGAAAGTTTTAGAGTTAGAGGGTCAAATAAAGATGGAAGATGCCTCTTTGAGATGGCACAATAATGCGTCGTTCACTTGCAGAATGCAAACTTCTAGAGGGCACATAACTCTGAAGTAATGAATTTAGGTAAAGGGGTGCAGAGCCAGTGGTGGTTTTGTAGGCAAACATTAATGCCTTGAATTTTATGCGAGCAGCTACTGGTAGCCAGTGCAAATTGATGAACAGAGGTGTGATGTGCGTTCTTTTTGGCTCATATATATATTAATTCTGAAGAAAGTACACTGGCTAGGTTCTTAATTCCATCTAAAACATGTTTGAAACTTGTTAAAAGTGATTTTTATAATGGTGTTCTTTGAGCACAAAAAATACTTTAATTATGACCTACACTCTAAAAAATGCTGGGTTAAATACAAACCAGCGCTGGGTAAAATATGGACAAACCAAGCAACTGCTGAATACAGGAGCACCGCAGGGTTGTGTCCTCAGTCCAACCCTTTTCACTTTATTTACACATGACTGTACACCCACCCACTCCTCTAACACTATAGTGAACAGGTTAACAACATTCCTGGGTCTGTATATCACAAACGATCTAACATGGACTGTTAACACTCACTACTTAGTGAAGAAAGCTCCACAGAGGCTCTTTTTCCTGAGAAAGCTCAAGAAAGCCAAAGTACCTTCTCAGCTTTTAGTGAATTTCTACAGGAGCACAATAGAAAGCATTCTCTGCCACTGTGTTACCAGTGTGGTACACCAGCTGCACTACACAGAAACTTAAGCTGTCTACCTACCCTTTTTTCCCCCTTTTTCCCCAAATTGCTGCTAATGCACTGAACATTTTACTTTATATCTGTATTATTATTATTATACATTTGTAATTATACATATATAATTTGCAATGCCTTCTTCTTTTGGACAATATCTGCTTGCACTGTATTGTTTGCACTATCCAATCCCACTGTACATACTGTATATTCCTTTGCATATATTGTTATATTTATATTATAGTGTAATTATTTACAGTATATCTCGTGTATTCTTATATTTCTTCAATGCTGCTGGTCTCTGAGAGCTACCAAACAAATTGCGTTGTATAATAATGACAATAAAGTTTCTTCTTCTTTTGACCCAGCAGTTGGGTTACATGTTTAACTCAACCTTCTGGGTAGTTTTATTTCACTTAACTATTGCTTAAAAATTGCTATATTTCTTGTTTAAAATTAACCCAAAATAGGTTGGATTTTAAAATGTACTAATATGTTCAATAAAAAAAAAAATAAAAAAAATAAACATTTTTAATTGATTATTAATAAATGTTCACCTTTTGATTATTTCTGGTGCCTCTAGTAATAATGTGTCTGATTGTTTATTTACAACCTATTTTGGGTTAATTTTAAGCCAGCCACATAGTAATTTTTAAACAATAGTTGAGTTAAATAAAACTAACTAACCCAGAAGGTTGGGTTAAATATTTAAACAACCCAGCGCCGGGTTGTATTTAACCCAGCAGTTTTTAGAGTGTACAAATGCACCCACCCACCCACACACACCCATATGCATATATAAATTAATTGGACGAAACCTTTGAAAGAGAATGCCCACTTCATAACCCCAATGACATGTTAATGCTCACTCAGCCCAACAACTAGTCTCGGTAAGGGATGAATGAGGCAACTCATCTTATGATCCTGTAGATTTATGAAGGCCATATTAATGTTTGTCTGTGGGGATTATTTGTACTTTATGTTGTCAAATCATTAAGGCCGCTGTATGAGTTCTTACCTAAGACTATGGCACATTCTATATGTCAGACTCTGTTCCATGTTTTGTGTGTGTCTTGTTCCTCATGTGCCTTCCTTTCCCTTGGTTAATTTGTCCCAGGTGTTTCCCTTGATGTTTCATGGCTCCCAGGTGTGTCTCGTCATCCCCTCCTCCTGTGTGTATAAAAAGTGTTCCCAGTCCCAAGTTCTCGGTCCGCTGTTAAACGTCTTCCTGAGTTCGTCTCCCTTGGTTCCTGTAAATAAAGTCTTGGTAAAGTATTCTCCAGCGTCTCCTCGTTCCTCGTGTTTGTTCACCGTGACAGAACAGCGGACCCAAACAAAAGTAAGCGGCACCCCCTCTCCCCGTTTTGGTTTCCGGTTTTTGACAGTTTTTGTTTCCTGGTTTTTCCCTCCCCGCGGCGATGGAAAGTGCCGCTCGCGTTGCCGCCCTAGCTCGCCGCGATCTCCCCTTCTACGAGTACGCTGGGGAGTTCTGCAAATCTTGGTAAAGTATTCTCCAGCGTCTCCTCGTTCCTCGTGTGTGTTCACCGTGACACTATATTGATATTTTTTGTGTATTGATATTTGTTTGTTCCTTCGCCTGAAGTATTGTAATAATGTTTTTTGAGTTGTGAATAATAATAATAATAATAATAATAATTCATGATCATGAAGTAAGTTTTAGAATTATGACCTTTTACCTTTTCAATAATTTAACCACTTCAATTTTATTTCTATAGTGCTTTTCACAATTTTGCAGCTTAATTTACACACACACACACACACACACATATATATATATATATATATATATGTGTGTGTGTGTGAGTGGTTACAAAAGTAAAGATATTCAATTACAAAGAAAAAATAAAATCAGTCAATTTGAAATGTTGAAAGAAATTCATATACTTGATCAGAAGTTTTATTACTTTACTGTATTCCTAATACGCTCCAACGCACCTGTGCTAATACACTTCTTCCATTAATGGTTCTTTAATGGCCCTTTGCACTTTGAAATTTGGACTGTCAAAATATTATGAATTGTTAAACAAATTATTCAAATGATTCTGGCCAGCCCTCAAAATTACACAAAGCGTGTAAATGTATTAAATAATTTCAATTCTGCGTGTTCACATTCTTCCACCAACGAACGGAACTGTCTGTGTTTTAGTGTGTGCACAAGAATAAAACTAATGTTATGCTGGTTTATACAGTTGCTTCCTGCAGCGTTAATGACAGATCATGTCAAGTAAAAGCAAAACATTCTGCAGATGATATTTAATGTTGTGTCCGCTGGCTTGATTTCTTTAACAGCTTCAAGTTTTACACACTTTGTGTTCAATACAGGCCGTTTCACACACCTATATTAAGACTTTTCTCTGCGTTTCGCAGTCTTTGAATCCATATAATTTGTGCTGTCTGTCAGGGTCTGGGATAGAGAGAGGACTCAGATGCAGAGTAGTGAGAAAGGAGGGTCTTTATTCTCGCCACAAAACACAAAATAACATAAACAATAGTTAACTGCTGCTCAAGTGAGCGGAGATTCCAGAGCTGGCCGGCAGACACTGCGGACCACTCGAGCTGCCGGATCACCGTATTACGAGTCCTTGAGCACAGGAGAACAGAGGGTCAGACACTGATGCTTGCAACACACGACTACCGAACATGACAGGACAGCACAGACCGCAGGGGAAGCCGAGACGGCACCCTGCACCGTGACACTGTCACTGATGGGGAAAAAAATCTGTTTGCTTATAGCAGTACTTGAAACAATATAGAAAGAACACAAAATAACCCCAGTTGTGCACGCTGTGTGTCTGCGTGGTGGTACAACTGGTAAAGCGAGTGTGCTTGTGTGGCAGCGACCCGGGCTCGAATCCAGTCTGTAGTGTTTCCTTCATTTAATGTACGTAGGCCTATGCCTGTTCCCAGTGTGTCACTGATGTACTACAGATAAGTGTGTTAGGCGGTATGCTGAGGGTGTTAGTAAAATGCAGATTCATAAGCTGTGCCATTATAAAGAATAATTTATTGCATTAGAAGCACACAATAATGATGCCATTAGCACACTTCAAGTTTACTTGGAATGATATTGCAATGTGTTTTAAAGTCACTAAAAGTAACTAAATAGTATTAATGTATGTTTAACACTCTTACAGTGTAACTGAATTGCAATGGTAATGTCACCAAAATACATTTGAAGTTTATGCTGAGTGAATTCTGCATTTCAAAACTTAAATACAAGAGTGGATATTTAAAGTGTACTTAAGTATACTTGGAATAGTTCCACTTCAGCACAAACAAGTATATTTATTACAACTTTAGTTGAACTTCAGCACTGCTTTTGGACTAAAATGCATTTAGTGCAAAATTAGTTGTTCCAATTTAACAGATTTTAAGTATACCAACTTATAGTGTGCCACAAATACATTTTGTTATACTAAAGTACATACAAATAAATTGTGCTTAAGTATACTATTTTTCACTAGGGTGGGCATTTACTAACAGGATCGAGGTACAGTACTGTGGTAAAATCACATTCATTCAGTAGCATTCGCAACTGATTTGTAAAGAAAGAAATCTAACTGCACTTACTTTCACATTAATTGCAAACAATCAGAACGAGTCCTTAAAAAACATACCATAAAATAAAATAATTAACACAACTGGACAACGACATTCGGTGAATTGTTGGGTCACTCCTTTTTTGATTGGTAACGACCAGATGAATCACTACTGTTCCACATTCTATTGGTTTATTGCCATGTGGGTGACAAGACGGGTTGTTCTGGAATTTCCAAGTGGAAAAATATGCTGTTGCTGCCAGATTTTGATTACCGATGAGAGCACTGCTTGATGCAAATCTCGTCAAACCAAGTCCAAGCCTGAATAACCTCTGAGATCAGAGACTGGTATTTACAGGTCAAAAACAGTCAAAACATAGTTCTGCACACTGCACAAAATAAAATAAATTAATTAAAAACAAAACTCAAAAGTTAAAACTTGTGTATTTTAATTACGTGTCAATTTTCCGTCCAATTGAATCACATAAATCCAATGTAAAAGTTAACATTTTAAGCTTTACCATCATGTTCAGCTGACATGAATGAATTAAATAAATGTTATGTAAATTGATGAACTATGATTTAAGATTGTGTAATAAATAAACGTTATTATTTTCAAATAAATTGTTGTTACTTGCTTTCTATAATTACCTTACTTTGAATAAGCGGTCAAAACCATTAAATTTTCAAACATTTATTGTGTTGCAATTGCTCCACGATTCAAAAGAAACATACAATCTGACAAAATAAACTAAAGTAATCAATTCTTGTAAAAGGGGCTCTAAAATTGTGCCATGTCCATATGACTTTACATGATCACTCTTGCATAAAACTGCCAGATAAATGAAAGTGTTGAATTGCATCCAGATGGCAAGTTATTCAAAGTCCAATAGACCCCACAAAGTTTGTGCTTTTTACATGAGGTTCCTAGAGGGTTACAGAGCTCAAAGTCATCAATGTATAATGACAAAGATATTTTCAATTCCTCTCCACAAAAAGGAGAATTTTCAATTCCTTTCCTTACAGTAAAGGCCATCACTTATGGACCTATACTGCTGTTCTTTCTCTACCCCAGTGTATGTGTATGCAATTTGATCAGATTGGCCTTGGATCCATTACATTCATATTGTGTAAGGGTAATTCAGAACAATAATGGTTATTTTTATACATTTTAAAATAAATATATTGTATTTAAATTGCTTAAAATCAATTAGTGGCTAGAATCTTTTTTTTTTTTTTTGAGTGCATGTTGTCTAAAAAATATACGTTTCGAAGAGCAGAGAAACAGTCATTAAACTTTGTATATGATCTCTAAATGGTATCATCATCCTCGGTTAAGGTGTGTTTTATGTTTGAAAACAATGCATGATGTATACAGAATATTCTAGATGAAAATGTTAAAGCTGGGTTGATCATTTTTACAAACGCTACTGATTTGTAGTGTCCTTATATCTTATGCCTTGTTGTAATTCAAATTGGAACAATAAAATGCTTTAAGTTTAACATTATATACAACACAAGTCACATAGTTTTACTCATTTATACAACTCATAAACAACGTTTTGCAGGTACTTTCCAAAACAAAGCAAATAGCTATTATTCATGGATGTCTTATATCAAGCACTCGGCAACATTTTATGCCAAATTGCAATTTTTCCTATTGCCATCTTTTCAGCTATTTTGGATTTATAGCTAACCTATCACATTAATGGTTGGATTATCAATTAAATTCATGAAAATGCTTCATCTACTCTATCCTCATGAACCATACTGTACATGATGTTTTCAACTAAAATGTATCATTTAACTGGGAGAGTTAAGTTATTTTATTTAACCGATGCACACATTTAAATAATGTACAACCAAAAGCCCCTGCTGTACAGAAAGATGCTAAATATCGGACAATGGCATCAATAACTGGATTTCAAAACCTTTTATTTCATAACATTGTCAGCAACAGTCAGTAATAGTACACAATTAATAGTATTAGTATTGAAATGATTATCAGAGCACTTAAACAATAATTCAAGCATGATTACAATGTAAAATATAAATGAAGTGAAATGAACTGTTCATCACATCCTGTTTGCATCCCTCCCTTAACTCTGTTAAGCGGCCTTGAGTAATTAGCTCTTGCAGAATTTGTAACCCATTATGCACGGTTTCCTTAATTTCCCTTCTGCTCCTTGCAAACTTTCAATGCATGTTCAATAGTTAACGCACCTCCTTCTGCCATGAGAGCAACTCCTGCTGCTATTAAAGCTACAGGTGCTGCTACTAAGCCAATTGCTCCATGTGCTACCCCTCCAACAACCGCTCCTGCTACTCCAATTACTCCTCCTAACACGCCTGCTCCCACAAATGCTGCTTTCTGAGCCAAACTCAATGGTTCTTCCTCTCCCGGGTTTTCCTCCTCTTCCAAACTCCTTCTTTGAGCTTCCTGGTTCATCTCATTTGTGTAATGCTGTCCTCCATTCTCTTCCACCATTTTGTCGATCTTCTCTAGCATTTCAGTGACCTGCGATCGATTTTTAACATCCGTGTTACTAAAAACATGATACCTGCCTTTACCTGCCTCATTAATCTGATCACCTGTCATACATTTCTCTATCGGTGTATTTAACTGATCTCCTCTAGTGAGCATATTGATGGTGTAATATGCAGCTTCTTCTCCAAAGTTCTCCTGAATCCATTTCACAGTCTTCTCTTCATCTGTGAATTTTTCATCCAGGAATCCACGAGGACCAAGAACAGACATCTCGACACACTTCGCTATTTCCTCCTTCAGTTGTTCTTCACTGATTGATGAATCGGACAGTCTTGAAGTGTCGATCACTGAGATTTTTCTACCCTCTACCTTCTGCTGATACTGTTGGCATTCCTCAGTCACAGATTCAGAAGATCGGTGTGCTTCAAACACCTTTTGTCTCAGGATGATGTTTCCTGATGAGCTCGTTCCAGCTTCAGTTTTTCTCTGGATCCTCAGATCTGACAAGATTGGAGAAGATCAAATGAGAGATGGAAACTTCTTTCAAAATGCTAAATAAAACTATAAGCATTATATTCAGGTGGTAATTTTGTAAATAATGTTCAGCTCCTTGCACAGACCGATTGCTTCCCTTCAATGTATCATCAGGAGCCGCGGGTATTCATGTTGCTTTTTTTGACTCTCAAGTGACGGTACCCATTGACTTGCATTTTATTAATTACCAAAGACCATGGGTTTTAGCTAAAAATATTCTTTACTGTTCTACTGAAGAAAAAAAAAATCACCTACATCTCGGATGGCCTGAGGGTGAGTAAATTAACGGCAAATTTTCATTTCTGAGTGAATTATTCCTTTAAAGGAGTCCTATTATGCTTTTTCACTTTTTCAACTTTAGTTAGTGTGTAATGTTGCTGTTTGAGCATAAAAAAATATATAGTTACAAAGCACAAAGCCTACTCCAAAAGGGGATATTCTCTTTAACAGAAAATACTTTTCCAAGCACTACAACAAACAGCTAATTCGGACTACATTTGTGCATGCTTTTTTGGGATTTTGTGAAGTCAAAGTCACTTATTTTATTTTATTTTTGTATATATATATGTTTTTTTTTTTGCGTTTTTGGGACAATCAATCATGAAAACCTATTCTAGTACACCTCAAAAACCAAATTAAGACTGCGTAGAAGGGCATAATAGGACCCCTTTAAAGTCAGGCGGCCATTGTGACTATTGCTGGTCCCCAGTGCTTTTTGTGAGTGTGTATGAGGGCAGGTTAATCACAGCATGCCAATTTACAGCCATATCTCATGTCTACAAGTGTGATATTGCATTTATACAACAGTTTGACGGCACGAGTGTGTAAATACATAAGAAAAACAACAACGGAGTGTCTTTAAAAACCCTCTTTCGTGCAGAACTACTTCCTTCCGGTTTTCTGGTTACAGAATCCCAAATTACTATAATGCCACTTAGCTTATATATCCAGACCAGCACAAAGAAATCTTCAAATCAGTTGTAAAAGACCTTTTGGTTTGTTAGGATCCCAAGTCACACCTAGTCAGAGATAGGAAAACTTTCTCACAGACCCTGGGGGAGACACACCCCTCAGCAGCATAACAGAATTCTTCAAAAGTTCTCATAATAGTTCTCAAAAGTACTCATAATATAAGTGACTGCTGGAGACCTTTACAATGATACTAAACTTAGCGAACCTTTGAACCAGCGTCTATGGTTTTTACCCGATCTCAGGTTTTATGAATTTGTAGACATTTTCAATTAAACATTTGTGTAACTAAAAGGATGAGTAGTAGTTAATAGTTTCTTACTGGCCTGTTTAAGCTCTCCATAAAACAAAAAATCAAGTCCTGCAAATTAATAAAAATAATTTAAAAAAAAACCCCGCATATTATACCGACACTTCATATTTAATGGTATTTTATTCTTTTTATTGCATTTAATGTATTATACTTTCAATTAAACATTTGCAATGGGTTTGTAAAAGCTGTTTTTATGCATGTTTTAACCTGAGTTTTTGTTGCATTAACACACTTTTGACCAGCAGGCGCCACTGGCATGTGGTGTTTCGAGCGCTTCGAAACAGTAAAACATTTTGCGAAGCAATTGGTTCAATTGATTCAAAGCTTTGAAAAGGTTTGTTTCTTCCATCACTGCTTACCTGCATCTAATACAGCATTAAATCTGCAGCTCAGTCTCATATTCACAATAAAACATTAGTTTGAATGTCCACTGAGGAAAGCGATATGTTTGTCGTAATATCTTTCATCTGTTAGGCAAAATTCTGTGATTTCCGATGACAGTGCTGCTCAGTGCATTTGTTGGCTGCGTCTTACAAGGTGTTGTTGAAAATAAAAAGAACTTCCTTGTTTACAACATCGTTTCAGCCTCTTTCAATATAAAAGTATTTACTGCCGACTCGTAAAAACAGTCTCTCGTCGCCATCTAATGGTAGAACAGTGTAACTAAAATCACCATCACGAACACACACACACACACACACACACACACTGTTTCCAAATACTAAATACTATTATTTAAATAAAATATTGTTTTTTGAATAATAATATTTAATAAACAACAACAGGCATCATAAAAGTTGCTAGGGAATTCAATCAATAGTACAAAGGCAGCGCTCTGATATACTGCATTAAATTTATATAAAATATAACATGATGAGATTTTGCCCTCAGCCAAAAACTATTAGCTCTGGAACAAATAATAGATTAACAAGACCAAAGACTGCCCCTAAAGGGCAGATTTACCCAAAACAAATTATATCTCATGTTCAACCACTATAGAGACATCAGAGCCAGTGGCAAATTCCAGAAGATCTGGCCGAGGTGAGGCTGCTCTCGGCGGGTTCAAGAGCGCTGAACAGCCGCTGACACACTGGAGCTCACGCTTCCGAAAACATCGAAGCAAATTTTCAAATAGACATTATCTTTATTAACAAACCACATATTTTGGAGTCTAAACAAGTACATTCTCGCCTAAAAAACTCTTAAAACTACCGTGACAAAAACTATTATTTTTAAAAATTATTGTGGATTTGGGTGTCCGCCATGACACTTGCTGGGAGAAATACTGCAAGCGGAGTGATACAAACGGTGAAATGGTTGGAGGAGTTCTGTTATCATTCTAATATCGCACTCGTATCAGCCAATCAGATTCGAGGACCAGAAAGAACTGTTGTATAAAAGTAAATATATGGTCACATATTTTTCAATATGTGAAAGCTGCAATTCCTTGTGTGTTATTCAGTATATTGTAATATAATTACACAATACATTATTCTGTATATTTTCAATATACTATTAAATCATTTAATATATTGATCATTCATATATAAGGAAATATATTTTCTTTATGTAAGGGTCATGTTCCTTCTGGAAACAGATCATTCAAGTTTGACAGATGACAAGCAGGGGCGTGTCTACATGGTGGCCAGGGGTGGCACCGGCCACACAGAAATCTGGTTGGCCACCCCAGGTTTTCTTCATTGAATATGTACAATTTCTCATGGTAACATCATGCTCATTTTACTTTGAATTGTTTATGTTTACAGTGAATATGTTGGCAATATCATAAGGATTCTTTACGTAAATAAAGTTACGATCCCGTTGATCTCATCATGCACTGCGGCATGAATAATTAATAAGGTTAATTTTTTCACTGTTTTCAAGTTGTATTTACACTATTTTATGGTTGCTTTTGTTGTTAGGTTTAGTAACTTGCTGTTTTGTGTCATCTGTAGTTCGTTTCTATTTATACTCAAAACATTATCCACTGATTGTTACCGTCATTGTGTATTATGTACCAAGTATTGAGGTTTCTGTGTTTATGTGGGTAATAACTGTATTGAGTAAACATATTATCTTAAAAAGGATAACAAGCTGCTCACTCGCTTAATTACATGTTTGTAAGTGAACCACATGCTTTAATAGCATGAATTTAATCTGTGCTATATTGTTTGAGTAAAGTTTACAAACCGTGACTGAGTGAAATGTACTTGAGTGTTGCAGAGTAAACTTAAGTAGAAATTGCTCAAATTCTAACTGGCCATGTTAAATGTACTTATTTCCTTTGCTAATTTTACACAACTTAGTTAAGTAGATCTGACTTAATTTCATACTTAAATTTGACTTTAAAAACACGTATTCAAAAATCTGCAAAAGAAAAATTACGTATATTTTACTTTTTTTTGTTTACAGTGAATATGTTGGCAATATCATACTTCATTTTTAATAATCATACTCTGTGCTTTTATACAAATGCATAATGAAATAGTAAAACACAAGAACTGTAAACTCTTGACTGTAGTAGCTTTAAATCAAAAAGTAGTAACACCATTAAAAATACTTATGAAGATACCATTTTTTTCTTACTGTTTTACTGCTTTCAACCAAAAAAGCACAGTATAGAATTCAGTTCTCATTGTATTAAACAAACTGTAGTCTGTGAATGTCATTTTAGGTTCGATAATTCATTGCGACTGACCTTTATATGAAGATGCCATTATGTCTCTTAAAGTTTGTTCTTGTCGTTTAGAGTCTCTCTGTCTGACTGAATAATTTGAATATTGGAAACTAGAAGTGCCTATTCTTCCTCATACTTACTCAAAAAAAAAATGTATATGTTAAACATCGCTCACCTTATACATTCAGTGTTTCCCATTGGCTGCATATTTGACACCTGTTTTGTTACCACTCAATACATTGGAAGTTCACTTCAAAAATTAAACCAAGAATTCTATGTTTTTCTTTTATTTGGTTGTGATCCCTTTAAGAAATGTAAGTTGCAGTAAGGAGTTATGCAATGTGACCATTAATCAGGAAGCAAGCAAGCATGGCAAAGAGAGCAGCATGTTTATTGTATCTGAAGTTAATACTGTGATATTTGCATACATCTTGCTCCTGTTGTAGCATCGTGGGTATGTATTGATTGCCTTTAACAATATACTATTACAGTATAAAAAGCTGATTGTTAGAAGTATATCGTTTTCTATCTATCTCACTATTGTTAATGATCATTTTGTTGTGGTAATGGTTGTACTGTTCCTAGACCATTAAAAGTTCCTATAAATGCAGTTCAGATAAAACAGTGATTGTGAGCTAAACTCTGCAGGACAGTGGCCCTCCAGGACCGAAGCTGCCCGTCCCTGGTGAAGATGGTCCCTGCGTTCCATTTGGAAGGGCTCATCCCTATCCCCTAATCCCTTTAAAGGGTTTACCCTCCTTGAGTGAGCGCTTCGAAGGGATGAAGGTTGTAGGGGTCAAAAAAACTAAGATGACGCAGAAGTGCGTTCCGAAAAAATAAAGTCCCCATGAAATGAAAATTTAAGTTTATTGGGTGTTAGTATCAATATGTTAGTCTTAAGGTTATCAATAAGGCAGTGTGCTCCAAAACAGTGACAAAATTCGCATTTAGAAGATATAAGCATTCAAAGCTTGCAGTTCGTCACT
>NW_015542325.1:72151-75993 GCF_001515605.1 Sinocyclocheilus anshuiensis | reverse complement strand
GGCTGCTTGATATGTCCCGCCCTGTCTTCCTGTTTCAGTTAAAATGACGTCAACACATAGAGTAATGCTGCGTGTTTCTAAGCATTTCAGGGGACCTTTAACGAGACGATCAAGGAGGTGCCTTCGTCGCACATTTTGTACGCTAGTTGACCCCTGTCTTTTACGTTAAATATAATGTATATTTGTATATATAATGTAATGTAATATGTATTTGCAATGTATATTGTGTCTATATACTTGAAACATTTGAATGGACTGATAAAGGTAGCTGTAAAGTATTTTTGGTGAAGTACTATGTTGTTTTGACCATAATAATGTATCAAATCTAACTCGTATAAATATTACAGTAGTATAGAAAAATACTATACATACATTTACAGGTGAAGTCTAAACTCTGTGACGCCAAACAACTTCCCTGTGCAAAGGATCATGGGGGCCCGAAGTGTCCATCAGGTGTACCCTTCGAAATCCTTAATTCTGAAGGGCCCTTTGAAGTGGCCAGTTTTGAGCACTTCGGTTTGGAATGACCCTTCAATATGGCGGCCATTATTGTTTTCACACTGAAGTGCCCTTCAGAGGGCGATATATCCCGGTTGGAACACACCGCTAGTGCTAAAATGTGATGCTGCTGAATAAAGTGATTAATGGCAGGTGCGGGTGATGATTGAGTGTTAGCAGGTGGGAACCAAGAGGGATGCTGGGAAATGTAGTGCTCTGGTGATTGGTCTGGTGATTTGAGATTGTGACCATTATCACTGTAAATAATTGTTGTTGGCTTAACCTAAAATAAGTAACCTTGTTGCCTTCAAATTTTGAGTTCATTGAAACTAAATGAGTTGATACAAAAAAAGCGATTGGTTTAAACAGAAATTCAAAATGTGATGTTATCTGAACAATATTAATTATCTAAGTTGATTTGCAAAAGAAAAAAAAAAGTTGTGATGAATCTTGAAAATATTTTTTACAGCGTGGCTGCTGCAAATTTTATGAGCCAGCAGATGGTGCTGTAATTGATACGCTGAGGCTTTGATTCTTTTCCCACTACAATCAGGGGAAGCCACAAAACATTTCAGTATATAAATTACTACTGTATATTATTACTCTTAGCACCTTACTCTAAAACTTACTGAAATATCAGTATATCAGATTGCTAACTGAAAGCTGGAACTAGTATAACAAAACTACTGTGTAGATTCTAAGTAATCTACTTCTCACCCTAAATATATGGCATTGCTGCCCTATGGCTGTTTATTATATACCCTAATGTAAAGAACATGCAGCAGTTTCTGGCTGTGGCACCCTGAGATATGAAAAAAAGGCCTTTTCATTTCAATGGATACACTCTTTTTCTATTCACAGAAAAAAAGTTTAAATAGTTTCACACCAAAACATTCATTGGTCTCCATGATTCACTTCACCTTAAAGCAGGACAGATCAATGTAAACTGAGCAAATGCAGTTGACATTTGCACATCTGTCTGTTCATACTCACATGAAAGCAGAGCCTGATCTTTAAATGTAATGTTGTTAGTATTGGTTCAGAGTAAAACCAAATGTTTTTTTTGTATGTAAATTGAATGCTAATACTTCCTTCTCTTAATGCTAATACTTTATCTTTCTCTTAACCCAGTTTAATGAGTCAATATACATCAGTCATTAGCTACGTTTCCATCCACCTATTTTTATGCGCATTTTGGATTATCGCATTAAAAAACGCTGGATGGAAACGCCAAGATGCGCATAAATTCTAAAAATATCTGAATTCTACTCATAACTGAGTAGGATAAACTTTTATCCGATAAAAAAAATGTGCATAAACTACGATGGAAACACATTTACCAAATAAATTCCACCATGCGCATTGAAAAAGTCATGTGACTATGAGACGGGATAACTTGACTAACCAGCGGACCGATCTTGTTCACAGCATCTATATGTTGTTTTGGTCGTTCTGAAATGCCTGAGGAAAGTCTGTCATCAAAGTATTTCTGTATAATTCTGTGTTACGTCTGCTCTCTCTGAAGCGCAAGTAATTTATTACATATGAAAATTGTTATATTCAGTGGAGATATTTAGTGCCAGTTTATCAGGAAGTGACGATTTTGTTCTCTTTGAATCGTTGAATGGAAACGGTGCTTTATTCACAAATTTTTTATGAGATATTCCAGTTTTGCGCATAAGTTAAATTCGCATCTTTGGATGGAAACATAGCTACTGGCACTTTGACTTTCTAAAGAGTTAAACACTGAGATACTTTCATCCAACCAG
The DNA here is from genome assembly GCF_001515605.1 of Sinocyclocheilus anshuiensis. Lineage (NCBI taxonomy): Eukaryota > Metazoa > Chordata > Actinopteri > Cypriniformes > Cyprinidae > Sinocyclocheilus > Sinocyclocheilus anshuiensis. Next base: position 73,726 of record NW_015542325.1, on the reverse strand, counting down.
TGATGTGAGTTTAGGGAGGGCCTATCTGTCCGACTGACAAATGACAGACAAGAGTAGGAAGTGACCAGCGACTGTCAAGCTAAAGTAGTCCATGCAACTAATGCAATATGTCACATCTAAATGAAATTCTCTGACCAGACAGAAGTGAGAGGTTTGATAAATGTGTTCAAATAAATATATAAATGTGGAGTTTTATGTATTTACCATGTTTATCAATAATTATGTATATATGGCTGAATATTATGTATAATGAATGACACTTAAATAGTTTGATGTCAATATTTATTTTTAATAAATGTGTATGCTAAAATGAATGCAGCACTTAATTGACGTGAAACTGAACTGTTTTGCTAAAGTAAGAGTCTGGATGGTTGTGAATTGTTTTGTGAATTTTGAGCTTAGTTTGAAGAAACTGTGGATATCCAAAACTAAGCTGCAGTGTTTACATATTAAATTGCAGTTTAAGACGTCGATGAACCAGATGGCGATTTGACCAAGCCTGCTTTCAAGATTGTCATCTAGTGTAATGTAACGCCATCTAGTGTTCACACTTTAAAATACATGTCTCCAACAGAAAGTAAAAATATGTATATGAACTCGTTTTTCTCATTTGCTTTCTCTCTCATATTTATCCTCACTATTCATCTCCACCCTCGTAAAAATGACACAAGTCAAGCAAGTGCTTATGAAGAAATGTCATGATAACTTTGCAGTGCCTGGACATTTTAGTGTCCCAGAATATTAAAAATAAAAGTTCAAATAGCATATATTTAGTGAAAATAAGGTTAGTAGAATGTTGTCAGAAATTATTGTTACTTTTAAACAACATTTTACATTTTAATAACATTTCTAAATAATATTCCCAAAAGGTTTTTATAACTGATTTTTTTTTTACCTGAGTGGCTGCACATATTCAGTGCTCTCCTGTAGGACCTCGTACATGAAAATTACAGTCTGATCACACAAGGTAAAGACTGTTTAAGATTTGTACAACATTTCCAAATCAGCTCCTTCCAAAATACACATACTGGATTTAAAGGGATAGAGGTTTTATCTGGAGTTTTCTGGGTTAAAGTTCTAGTTAAACCAAGTAACGAACATTATAATTTAATCACTATATATAAAATAACATATATTCAATAACAACATGAAATCGTTTTCAATTTCTCTGCAGGATTATGCTGTTTAAAACGCTGACTAATAGAAGTGATGTGCTGGAGATCCTCTTCCTGATCTATTGTGTCCTCAATAATGAGTGAATAATCACTGAATTTATTGTACATATGAAAATACCATACACTGTTTTCACTTATTTTATCAGAAACTCATTATACCTCACCACGACAGACATGTTTGACACTTTCATCTTCGGACACCACCAACTGCAATACCTGAGGACATTGAGAATACAGCATCAGATTCAAAAAATAAAAAATACTGCTGAAGTGCCATTAATAGCTGATTTTATGTAACTGAATCAGAGTTTTTGGATGTTAAATGTCATAGTCACAGATCCTTTCTGTAAATGATAGAAAAACATGTCATACCAGTTTCTTAATATTGCAGCTGTCAATA
>NW_015542325.1:70939-72141 GCF_001515605.1 Sinocyclocheilus anshuiensis | reverse complement strand
GTCACTCCGAGTCACGTCGGTGACCGACGAATTGGGATATCGCTTAGAGAGACCAATCCACTTCCGAGTGTAAACTAAACATTGGCATGCGATGATTGCATCCAGCTGCCGCTGATCACAGCGTGAGCATAAAAAGGCAGCCGGTGCAACGCATACCAGCTTTTCACTTCGAAGCCGAGCGACAACATCGTTCTGCTCCTACTAAACTGCTTTGTGTGTGACGAGTCTAGCGCGCTCTCAGGAGCTTTTTGTGTTGGCAGATGGCGCTTCAGCGGGGACGTGATGTCTCCGTTCCCTCCTTCAGGGAACGAGGGTTACATACGTAACCGAGATGTTCCCTTTCAGTTGGTCACTCCGAGTCACGTCGGTGACCGACGAATTGGGATCTCGCTTAGAGAGACCAATCCACTTCCGAGTGTAAACTAAACATTGGCATGCGATGATTGGATCCAGCTGCCGCTGATCACAGCGTGAGCATAAAAAGGCAGCCGGTGCAACGCATACCAGCTTTTCACTTCGAAGCCGAGCGACAACATCGTTCTGCTCCTACTAAACTGCTTTGTGTGTGACGAGTCTAGCGCGCTCTCAGGAGCTTTTTGTGTTGGCAGATGGCGCTTCAGCGGTGGTCGTTCCTGTGTTGAGTGGGTTGCGCACTTCAGGTTGCACTACCCCCTGTCGTGCTGCAAGTGGCCATTTTCCCTGTGTGTCTCAGCACGTAAAAGAGCATTTCCCTAAAAGAGCCAATTTCTCTAAAAGAGTACAATAAGCGGGTGCATCTTTGTAAAGACGACGGATCGTCTTTTTCAAGATGCCGTTTCACCCGTGCGTTTCTGGATGCGGCCGTTACCTGGCGCTGAGTGATGGTCACGATCTCTGCCTCACGTGTCTAGGCATTAAACACACTGAGGTGGCGCTCGCGGAAGATGCGGGAAGATGACCATCTCGGAGCTGCGGGCCAGGCTCCATTTCATCCAGGGGGGCGGAGCTCACACGCTGAGGTGGCGTTCGCGGATGAGTCATGTTCCCATTGCGGGAAGATGACCATCTCGGAGCTGCGGGCTAGGCTCCGTTTCCTTCAGGGGGGCGGAGCACCGTTGCCTCTGCCGCGATCTAGTGTTCATCCTGGCGGCAGCTGGGCGTGGACTACTTCGGGCAGTAGCACGGGCCCCTCGGGGGACCATCGCTCCTCTAGCGCTTCGCAA
>NW_015542325.1:63060-70929 GCF_001515605.1 Sinocyclocheilus anshuiensis | reverse complement strand
ACTCTCGGGGTCCCATCACTCCTCCAGTGCTCCGCAGCCAGCCGAGCCGCCGAAGGAACGCGCTGGGTCCTCTACAAAGAGCGTACCAGCAGTATCCCTCAGGGCTCTTCCCGATGACCGGATGTCGATCACTGCATCAGAGGGAGAGCTCTCTGGAGAGGAAGATTCGGCTGCGCTGCCGCCCTCCAGGACGGTGGCAAGGCCTGAATCGGATCCAGAGTTGTCGGCTATGCTTTCCCGGGCCACCGAGAGGGTAGGACTCGATTGGAAACCTCCACCGCGTCCCGGGCCCTCGAGGTTGGATGATTGGCTTCTCGGGGTGGCTAAATGCGGTCACTTCCCGGAGGTGCATGAGGAGCTCACCATAGACAGCACTTTTTACTGCCGGAAACCGACCTTGTCCACACTTGTGGTCCAGGAGTGCCATCTCTGGCTGTGTCTGGTTGATATGAGGGATGCCGACAAAGTTAATTTCCTTAATGCCCCTGTGTCCCAGACCGGCCTCTTCGGCGACATGGTCAAGAGCTTGGCCCAGCAGCTCTCAGCTGCACAGAAGCAGACTGAGGCAGTTCGTCACACCCTGCCCCGGCGGGCAGCTGCTGCCTCCACCCGTCCGCAGTGCCCCAGCCTGCTTGTCGCCGAGGGCGGCCCCCTGCGGCCGGATGGAGAATCTCGCCGAGAGAGCGGTTTTCTCCCAGGACGGCATGGAGAGTCGTGGACGGACCAGCTCCGGACCACACTCATCTTCCTCCATCGCCAGCAGGCAGCAGCGAGTGGTTCGAGAGCGTCAACAAAGGCCCTACTCCTGCACCCTCTGCCAAACTGTGGAACCAAGTAAGCGTTGCACCGCACAAGCAGCCTGAGTTGGGTCCCTGCGTTCCACCTCGCTGACCCACTGCGGGTATGGCGGTGGTTCCGCTGGTCTTGCTTGCACGGTATCTGGGTGTCTGGCTAGTGCTACCCAACCCGTCTCGTTGGCTTCTGCGGACCATCAGCCTCGGCTATGCGATTCAGTTCGCCCGGCATCCCCCCCAAGTTCAGTGGCATCCGCTTCACGACAGTGAAGGCGGCCGATGCTCCTGTCTTGCGTGCGGTGATCGCAGTCCTACTAGCGAAGGATGCGATAGAGCCGGTCCCTCCAGCCGAGGTGAATACTGGGTTTTACAGCCATTACTTCATTGTACCCAAGAAAGGCGGTGGGTTACGACCAATCTTGGATCTGCGTGTCTTGAACCGGGCCCTTCGCCGGTTACCGTTCAAGATGTTGACGCAGAAACGTTTCTTCGGGTGCATCCGTCCCCGAGATTGGTTTGCAGCGATCGACCTGAAGGATGTGTACTTTCATGCGTGTCGATCCTTCCGTGTCGCAGACCATTTCTGCGGTTTGAAGGCTGAGCATATCAGTATGAGGTCCTGCTTGTGGCGCCGTATTGGCCCATTCGGACCTGGTTCCCCAAACTAATGCTCCTCGTGACAGCCCCTCCCCTACTGATTCAGAGATGGGGCACCCTGTGGCACCCGCGTCCAGACCTTTGGAAACTTCATGTCTGGTCCCTGGATGGGACACGGAGGTTCTATGTGACCTACCCCAAGCGGTAGTTGATACCATCACATTGGTGAGAGTACCGTCTACGAGACGCGCTTACGCCTTGAAGTGGAACCTGTTCATCGAGTGGACGCGGAGGTTCTAGATGACCTACCCCAAGAGGTAGTTGACACCATCACTTCGGTGAGAGCACCGTTTATGAGACACACTTATGCCTTGAAGTGGAACCTGTTTGTCGAGTGGAGTTCTTCTCACCGAGAAGACCCCCGGACATGCCCGATCAGGGTCTTGCTTTCCTTTTTGCAGCAGGGGTTGGAGCGAAGGCTGTCTCCCTCCACCCTTAAAGTCTATGTTGCTGAGATTGCTGCAAACCATGACCCCGTGGAAGGGAAATCCGTAAGGAAGCATGACCTGGTCATCAGGTTCTTTATGGGGGCGAGAAGGTTAAATCCTCCCCGGCCCCCCCCACTGGGTAGTGGATGCCATCACCCTGGCTTATCAGGCACAGGGTGTGCCCTGCCCATTCAGGTTGCGAGCTCACTCTACTAGAAGTGTTGCATCCTCCTGGGCGCTGTCTCGTGGCGCCTCGCTGACAGATATTTGTAGAGCTGCGGGCTGGGCGACTCCCAACACGTTTGCTAGATTCTATAGCCTTCTTGTGGAGCCGGTATCCTCCTGTGTTCTCACCTCAAACGGGTAGTGGCACTGTGAGGCCCCCGGTTTAGTGTCGGCTTGCTAAAACTGCTCCAGACTGTCCGTACTGTAGGCCCTGTCGAGCTCCTCCTTCCCCTCGGCAGCCAGACGTGGCGGAAAATCCGGCACCAGGCCCTCACTTGCTGAATCCGTGAGAACCGGTAGAGGGCTGGGTTCCATATGTAGAGACCTAAGCGGATCCCATATGAGCCCATGTTTCCCTGGCAGACTTCTGCTATTTCCATGAGGGTTACAATCACCTCTAATCTTCCATATGCACCTAAACGGATGTTCATATGTGTAAGTGCTTCCAAAACCTCCTTCCGGAAGAATGGGGCTTCCACAACATTCCTGTTCCAAGTGGAACGGGTAAGTTTTCCCAGTGTTATCCAATCTCACTGAGTGGGTAGTGCTATGACAACAGTGACTGGTCTTCTTGTTGCGAGCCCCAGCCTACACCACAAAGGGGTGCAGGCGGCTCGCACAGGACACTGGAAGGGGCAGCATCTATGGCGCTTTGGTAGGGATCACAATTCGTTGGTCACTGACGTGACTCGAAGTGACCGACGAATTGTACACATTCACAGGGAAACATCTCAATTTAAAAATTTCCTTTTAAAATCTGATACATGATGTCAGGATAAGTTACTCATAAACTTTGTTGGTGGGTGTTGTAGAAAAACAGAAATAAATAGAGATAGAGAAACAGAACAACAATGTCAATTATGCAATCAAACACATGACAATTAAGTCTAAGAATAGTTTATGGTTTTAAGACCCAATGAGATCAAAATATGAGTTTTGTGGCTTTTAGTTTATGAGCCTGTGAACTCCTTTGACACAAACCGCTACCATATTCTACTGAGGATTATGGTTTTAAGACCCAATGAGATCAAAATATGAGTTTTGTGGCTTTTAGTTTATGAGCCTGTGAACTCCTTTGACACAAACCGCTACCATATTCTACTGAGGATTATGGTTTTAAGACCCAATGAGATCAAAATATGAGTTTTGTGGCTTTTAGTTTATGAGCCTGTGAACTCCTTTGACACATAAACCGCTACCATATTCTACTGAGAAAATGGGCTAGAAATATTGATGGTCTGGTGCTACACAACCTAACATCCCATTTCAGATAGAAACACATCAACATAGCATAAAAAACTGCTCAAGCATAAAAAACTGCTCATAAATCACTCATTATCGGGTCTTTGATAATAAAATTAAATAATAATAAAAAAAACTAATGTGCATGTAACAGAGAGTCACCGGGAACCATGAGGAAGAACAGAGGAAGAAAAGCCATTTTGACCGACATCACCATCAAATATATCTATAATACAGCATTAATCATCACTTATACACTCATAAACAGTATATGTACATTACTCTAAACAGCTCTTAATGTTGCACATCTGAATATTATTGATGCACAACATCAGTGTGTGTATGAGGTGAACGGAAGATGTTTCACATGTCAGGAATTATGTATTTAATGAGCTTCATCTACAGAAATTATCATCAGTTTTCTTTGAAGTATGAGTGTGTTTGTCTTACAGTGTTGAAGCTCATCAGATCCACAGCAACCAAATGACTGACTGTTTTAACACATGCACTTATAGCTTTACTGGCTTTTTTGTGGTTAACACTGTATATATTACGACTGTCCGTTTAATGTGTTAACTTAATTAATTAGTTATGAAAAAAAAACATGATTAAAATATTTTAACGCAGTTAACACACTGGCCCCACCCCTATGCACTTATAGCTTTACTGGCTTTTTTGTGGTTAACACTGTATATATTACGGCTGTCCGTTTAATGTGTTAACTTAATTAATTAGTTATGAAAAAAAAAACATGATTAAAATATTTTAACGCAGTTAACACACTGGCCCCACCCCCAGACCAGTACATCATCTTACATTTCATACATTCAAAGTCCCTTTCTACAGCAACCGGGACTTCTAATGGCAGCTGCAGTGAGCGATGACTTTACCGATTACGAATTGGCTCCTTTATTCATAAGGCGGGGTTTCCTTTGATAGAGTGGCCATATTAAGCGTTGCATTTTTCCCCATGTGAATCACCCAAACGAGTGTTACGTCGGTCTTTTCGCATGATGGAAAAGCCTGATGCTTTGCATAAATAAATACCTTGGATGTTAAAATATGTCCTCAGAGCTGTTTACTGTTTGTTTATGGGCAGGTTATGGAGTCAGTCACAGCCAGGGCACGCTATAACCTCCCAGTGCTGGGCTGCGTTGTATCATGTGTCGACTGTAGCCTGACATATTGGCTAAAGTCGAAAAAGCATCAAATATTGGCAATATTAAGAGGATTTGGCATTTCCAATTAATGTAGGCCTGTTACATTTTTCTTATTATTAGGCCTATTATTATTAGTTTACTTCTATTATTAAATTACAATTAATTTGCTCAGCAATAATTTCATAGTGCATCACCACATAACTGATATATACAATTAATTATAGGCCTATAATTCTGAGAGAATATGTGCCATTAATGCAGTGTCAGATGCTGAAAGCGCCGTCAGTTTTTTTTACTTTTTTAAATTTCACTTTGTATAATTAACTGAGGTTAAGACGTTCACCGGCATAACTCTTGCACAAAGTTTGCACATTGCTTAATAACAGACTTCATGTTTTAAAACTGAAATATTTCCAACTGGCTAAGAGTAAAACGCAGGGCGGAGGACTTAGCCATTAGCAGTTCCTCGCCGCACACGACTCCAGCTCGGGCACGAAAACCAGCCCCATTACGATGGAAACAGAATAACAGAGACTGGTTGATTACACATGAATTACTTCTGTTTAATATTGTTAGTTAAAGGGGTCATATGATGCGATTTCAATTTTTCCTTTCTCTTTGGAGTGTTACAAACTCTTGGTGCATAAAGAAGATCTGTAAAGTTGCAAAGACTAAAGTCTCAAATCCAAAGAGATATTCTTTATAAAAGTTAAGAGTCAACCACGCCTACCTAAAATGGCTTGTTCTAACACGCCCCCACATGTCTACGTCACGATGTGGGAAGATTTGCATAACGCCGCCCAAATGTTCACGCAAAGAAAAAAGGCGTAACTTTTATTCTCGCTGTTGCCGCCGCTGCCATGTTGTGGAGTCGCTGTGTGTTTTGTTGTGAAAGCGAAACTACTTTGTTTGGCCTTCCAAAAGAGGACACAACTACAAATCAGTGGTTAAGTTGTATTTACAACACTGTGCCAGAACAGTTCAACCCAAATATTCAGATGTGTGCTGCGCATTTTATGGAGGATGGATGAGGACTGTTTCCTGAACCAGTAGCCTAATGCGTCTGTGGCACTAAGGCTGTTTCTACAAAGTTGGGCAGTTCCAACTTTGCAAGGACAGTCTGGCGCTTCTGACTCACAGCCTGTAAGTACGTTTTTTATATTTAAATAATTTGCCAATGATGATTCAAACATGAGTTTTAAGCAGTGTAGAGTAGGCTTGTTGTTCCTCTGATCACAAATGCAGACTTGGTTTTATGTTTATGCAGTGCGATGCAACGCAACGCGTAAAAAGACAGTATAAGTCATTATAATCCGTAATTATGTCCCCACTGGATGCAACAAATGCCTCGTTTGTAATGGGTTTTATTGGTTTTGTCTCGTCTAGTGATGTCCGGATCGCGAACGAATCGTTCTATTTAACCAGATCTTCTTAGTGAACCGGTGGAACCAGTTCACCAAATCGAACGGAATCGTTTGAAACTGTTCGCGGCTCCAGTACGCACTAATCCACAAATTACTTAAGTTATTCGGTTCTTATTATTGTTCATGATTTATGAGAATATAACGTTAAAAGTAGCAGAACTTTTCTTTGGGTGTTTGTTACGGGGAGGGAGCGTTATCAGTGGAACACCTTTGGGGTTTCCCCTCGTGCGCATGCGATAGCACTGATCTATAATAGAGAACTGCCCTGCGTCCCAATGTTCATACTATCCATCCTAAATAATAAGTGAGATTAAAATAAGTGTGTCCCAAAGCATAGTATGTTGAAAAGAGTATACCAGAAGTATAAACCTCAAAGTTTTTTTTCCTATTTCATACAGATCATTCAGGAGACAGATGGATATGTGGCACACTACCACATACACGGCAAAGAGACAGCAACTCCCGTGGGGACTTTGTCTCAGAAGTAACTAAAAATCAAGTTCAAGTTCGGTTTATTTCTAAAGCACATTTAAAAATGGCCACAGCCCATACAAAGTGCTGTATAACAAAAGAATAAGAGTAATGACTGAACAAAAAAAAGAAAAGTAAAACAGGAGTAAATCAAAGTGTATATAATACAGTTTATATAATGTTGACAAAACATGATCCTTATGTATACTGTTTACATATAAAAAGATACACATCTACCAATTCTCCAGCATTGATGAGCAGACCATATTTAAAAAGATCACAAGTTTATAACTATTATAAAACATAATTATCATTGATCACACGAAACACCTAAGTATCCTTAACTTAAACAAAATCGCCTCAGAACCGCATTGTCTGTTCATTCATTCATTTATAATTTGCAGAATGCATCTTGAATGTGGAGCATGTAGAGTTTTCTTCATCAGCCACAGGAATAAAAGCTCTCAGGATGGGATGGCAATAGCCACTTCCCTCCTAAAAAACACAGACAATTATAGACTGATTGAAAGATTTCTTACCTATTACCTGTGAACATGTATTTAAAGGGGTCATGACATGAGAAACCAAATTTCCCTTGATCTTTTGACACAGAAGAGGTCTTTGTATGCTTAATACATGCAAGTTTCATAACTTAAAATGTCCTCATCATCAATAAAAAAGAATTTATGTAATAACCCTCAGAAAATGGCTCGTTTTGGATCAGAGGGACAAGGAGACATCACCTAGGCACAGTCGTTTGCATATGACCTCGTCCAGAGCAAGACAACTACGCCTATTTTTGCATCACCACATCATTGTCACGCCCACAGGTGTTCAGTTGATGTGCAGCGAGTGGGTCTGAAGGAGTGGTTGTTTACAATAAGATTGGGATTCCAGGCAGATGATGTACCGTTCCTGGGGCCCGTTCTTCGTACGTCGCTTATTACATCCGAGATGAAATGTCACATCCGAGATGATATCATCACGCTAATCTGGCTAATTCGGTTCTTCGAAAGCACCTGTTGTTGATGATTAGTCTGGCTGGATTGAGTTATCTGAGATAATTGCGCATTCATGGGTTGGTTTAAAAGGGACTATGTATCGATACTCGAAACCACGATCAGCAATGCAGCGATTGGCTGGCGGCAAGACAGCAACGTAATGACATCATATAATTAAAAAAGACACCTGACGAAAAACTTGACAAATTTCTGGACTTTTATAAGGAAACAGCCAAGCGAACAAAACTATATAAATGTTATAATAGATAAATGAAATGTGCACTGTTTTTATTTTATTAATTTCTTTTTTACGAGTCCCAATTATTTATATTCACGATTTCTAATATTTGTACAGGCTTTACATTTTTATTTCAATGTAGTAATTAGCAATTCATTTAATTTTATATTTGAACAGATTTGTTAAGTTTCTTAAGGCTCAAGATCATGTTATCTGCATCTCCTGCGCT
>NW_015542325.1:53912-60116 GCF_001515605.1 Sinocyclocheilus anshuiensis | reverse complement strand
TTCATGGGTTGGTTTAAAAGGGGCTATGTATCGATACTCGAAACCACGATCAGCAATGCAGCGATTGGCTGGCGGCAAGACAGCAACGTAATGACATCATATAATTAAAAAAGACACCTGACGAAAAACTTGACAAATTTCTGGACTTTTATAAGGAAACAGCCAAGCGAACAAAACTATATAAATGTTATAATAGATAAATGAAATGTGCACTGTTTTTATTTTATTTTATTTTTTTACATGATTCCCAATTATTTATATTCACAATTTCTAATATTTTTACAGGCTTTACATTTTTATTTCAATGTAGTAATTAGTAATTCATTTAATTTTATATTTGAACAGATTTGTTACGTGACAGCATTAATTAAAGGACAGATTTTAAGTACCAATTCTGCTTAAAGAGATGCAATCTAATCCTGTTTACATGAAATAAGCTGCTCCCGAGCAGGTTTGAGCTCACGGACCTGTTGCTATGACAGCAACTCCGGGATGAGCTTCGAAGAACCAAACAATCCAAGATCATGCCAAATTGTCAACAATCAAATTCAGCTAACCGAGTTAGCGACGTACGAAGAACGGGCCCCTGGCTGTGGAAAAACAACATGTTTGTATACACTGCCAAAGAATTCCAACGTCAGAGAAAAATGGATTCAGTTTATTTTTAGTGAACGTCCCAGTCATGTCTGCTAATTTACGAGTGTGTTTAGTACCTTTCACCAAATCGCAGTATGATGCTGGCTTTGCCAAAATAGTTTTGCTAAAAGATCAGGGCGTGCCAACTGTTCTGGACCCAACATTGATGCCGCAAACTGTAAGTAATATATTTCATGTAAAAACTATTTTTAAAACGGTAACGGCAGTTAATAACGGATGTTAGCCAATCATAAAATTAGGCGGTTACACTGACCTCTTAAAGAGAAAACACCCCAAAACCCACTGTTTCTGTCAGAGGATGAGAAACGAGGTGGAAAAAGGTCATAAATCACTCAATTTTAATGATTTTTGTCCAAACAAACTTGAGTAATATTATACTTACACCTCAGGGAACACAATAAAAAAAATCATGTCATGACCCCTTTAAAGTAAATGTATCGTTTAACATCACACTTTTATGCATTTTCTACCCTAAAATCCCTGTTGACTAAATGACCTGAAGGACCTGTACTATTTCTGTGGGGAAAAGGAAAATGGAACTGACTGGGTAAGCATACTGGGAAAGTAGACTTAGACTGTAAGTATTTAATTTTAGTGTTCAATGTTTAGTGTCATTTTCTAGTTGTTATTCAGTTATATAGAAGGCAAAGAGATTGTTTTTGTTCTGTATTTTTTCTATAGTTTTTCTTGTAAATTCTTAAAAGGATTGTTCAACAAAAATGACAATTCTGTTATTTACTATTCCTCATGTTGTTCCAAAGAACTTTTGTTTATCATGAAAAGCAAATTGGGATATTTTTAATGAAACCTGAGATTTCTGTCCCTTTACTGACAGTCCAGATAAACAAAACTTTCAAGATCCAAAAAGGTAAAAAAAATGTATCCATATGAATCAAGCCATTTAATCCAAGTCTTCTGAAGTGACATGTTCACTTTAGGATGGAGAGAATTAATTTAGCCATAATAAACATTGATTCAAACACGGAAGTGTTTGTGTCTGTGCATGGCACACGAGAACCAATGAGGTTTGTTCTAGCACCTCCCGCAGACACGTGAGAGTTTTTCATTTACATGTGTATGTGACGCCTCGGTTGTTGGTCACAGGTTTTTCAATCTTACGCAAACACACTGAGAAACCATAAACCCCAAATCCAGCATACAGAGATTCAGTGAATGTGGAGGTGAATGTGTGTAAATGCGTGAGTGTGTGTGTGTTAGAGACGCTGTAGAAGGACAAACTGCCAGCCAACCTGTCCAAATATACGCCGACTATCTTAGAGGAACGTAAGGGGACATGTATGTCAGTTGAATTATTATTGTGACGGGCAATGAATCTATTATCAGAGCAGATCAGACTCCAGGAGTTTTTATTTCGTCCAAACCAACAGTCATGACTCTGTCCTTTCCTGCTGATTCCTTTATATGTCACTGATATAACAGAATGTCCCCTCCATTCAGCCTCCCAGTAACAGCGTCCAGACAGACTCTCTCTAGAAAGAACCTGATGGCATATATCAAATCTTTCTGGATGATCGAGAAATGACTGTTCCTCATCCACACGTGTCACCTTTCTGTTCCCCTCAGACAGAATGAGACAAGTGTTTGCTGTGTTTGGATCCAGTGTGAGAAAACAGGCATCTGAACACAAGAAGAGAGAACATTTAGAACACACCACAACAGCAGTCACTAAAGGAGTACATTTGCAGACGTACATTTGTGTAGACCTGCTGTAATCCTGAACTCTCCTCCATGATCCACACTATAAAACACACACAGTGTTCACATTCTGCACATCAGATATAAGTAAACACACAGCAGTGTAACTCTTCCTGGTCAACATACTTGAGTTTGTCCAGTGTGCAGTGTGGATCCTCCAGTTTTTCAGAGAGCAGTTTGACTCCTGAATCTCCTGGGTGATTGTAGCTCAGATCCAGCTCTCTCAAGTGTGAGGGGTTTGAACTCAGAGCTGAAGACACATAACGACAGCCTTTCTCTGTCACCATACAGCCTGATAATCTACAAACACACAACAACAGTCCACATCACATTAGTTTGACAATCAAAAGTATTTAAAATACTTGTATATCTGTATGTTACGTTGTGTTAATATATACTGAACAAAATTATAAACGCAACACTTTTGTTTTTGAAGAGGAGTTGACCAACATTCCACAGGCCACAATCAACAACCTGATCAACTCTATGCGAAGGAGATGTGTTGCACTGCGTGAGGCAAATAGTGTTCACACCAGATACTGACTGGTTTTCGTTGTTGCTCAATAAAGCTGGAATTGTGACATTTTCACTTGTAAATAAAAATAAGACAAAAAATATAAAGATAAAAATAATGAAATAAATCGTTGATAAAATTACAATAATAAGCATTGTACCATTTAATCTTGAATTATTCATCATATAAATGTTTCATGTTCCAGCCATGTGACAACTTTTATGGTGAACTATTACAGTGACGTAGTGCTTGAAGTGTGCTTACTTTTTACTCTACAGTACCAGTATTTCAGATCAGCTCTTTTAAAATTTATTACATTTAAAGAGGTGTCCATTATGCCATAAAAATATAAAATGATAGAAAAGGTAGATTATTGTTATTAGGAAGATTATGAGTGATGTAGGCCTAGTTCTAACACATATTTTTGCACCATTGTCACATTAATATCACAAATGAAAGGTCTGAAACATACATTTAATAATTCGCTGATGCATTCAGCAGGTCACGTACTTATTCTTTATCTTTTTTTTTTTGACAAATCTATTTCCCGTAAACAGAGCCCTGCTCAAAATAATAATGTACATGAATTAAGAAATTATCACTTTTTTATTAAATTATTCCTTTGTGTTTAAAATAGTGGTGTCAAAATTAGCGTTAACGCAGGCGATTAATTTTTTCAGTTAAAAATATTTAACGCAATTAACACAGGGGCGGGGCTAGGGTTGGCCACCCCCACTCACAACTGCTGCTTCTGTCACTTTTTCTCTTGACAAGAAGTGCATTTATTCAATCGCAGAACGACTGAGAATGGGAGACGTTTCAGACGCTCGCTCCACTTCACTTCAGCGCCAGGCACTACTGTGCTCGAAGCGCGTGATCTTCAATTGCACAATGCACACACATTGGGGGAAGTCGTGGCCTAATGGTTAGAGAGTCGGACTCGTAACCCAAGGTTTTGGGATTGTAGGTGGGGGGAGTAAATGTACAGCGCTCTCTTCCACCTTCAATACCACGACTGAGGTGCCCCTTGAGCAAGGCACTGAACCCCCAACTGCTCCCCGGGCGCCGCAGCACTAATTCAGAGTATGGGTCACCATACTTGGCCACATGTCACGTCACTTTCAAAGGCGCTGGCTCGGGCTGTAGCCTGTATCCTTTCATATCAAAGCGCGAAATAATCTACGTGCATGCAATGTTGTGGTCAGTTAAGTCATGAAGTTACCAAAAAGGCGATTAAAGCTGTCCTGGAGCAGCCTAGGACTGTCTCACTTATCTAACACACCCGATTTAACTCGTCAGCTCATTAATAGAGACTTTAAGACCTGAAGTGGGTCAGAAAAGGTAAAAAGAGTTGAGAGAAAATATGATGCGTGTCAGATCTGCGTCACGTTCAGCAGCAGCAGCTCTTAAAGAAATACCAGTCAAAACAACCTAATAACCAGCTGCTGTGATGTCTGTTCATCAAAGGACAAAGAAAAAAAAGAGGGAAAAAGTATTGGTATCATTGATACTGGCCTTCGGTCATAAAAAAAGATGCCATTAAACAAATATAAAATAATATACTGTCTTTATGTTGTTTGTACATTAATTTGAAGATTGAATGTGAAATTATTGCAATATAAAAGTATATTTAAAAACTTTAATGTTAGGTGGGGTTAATCGCAATTAATTTCAGAAAAATGTGCGATTAATTAGTAAATTTTTTTTATCGATTGACAGCACTAGTTTAAATAAATAATTAAACCATGTTTTAAATAATAACAATAATAGTAATAATAATATTATTATTATTATTACAATAACTAGAAAAATGGATCTTAAACCGAGGGAACAAATTAATAAAACGTCCTAATATTTGAACTAAAACGAATGGTTAATAAATCATGCTAGTGAGATAAAATCTTTTTTCCGCACATCACACGTGGCACTCCATAAATTGGCTTACACGTTTTCAATTTCGCATGGGAAACGTTAAATTTACTAATTATTGCAGATTTTCAAATAGAGTCATATTCCATGTGATTTGATTTAAAATGAGGAATACAAAACATGATTTGAAGCCATGTCATTTGTGTTTTTCGGCATGCGGGTGGTTGGGGGAATCCATCAAAAACATAAAAAATAAAATTTTAATTAGTCAGCACAATACAACTGAACAATTCTGACATTTTGTCATGAGATATGTATTACATATCTATTTACATGTTAGGCTTTTGTGAAAATGACTTCTGCAGATCGGCTGAACTACAGGGAACAAACCCTGATTAACAACATTAGTTTCCAACAGTTTTATCGTGGGGGTGGAATTAGAAAGGTGTGAATCGCCACTCTTTCATAAGGAGAGTGTCTGATGACCGATGTGTGTTTCAAACATTCAGAGAAGGTTTAGCAAAGTGTCTTTCAGCATAAATGCCTCGTTTGGTTTTGTTTTTGCAGTTGGCGTGCAATGGCCTATATATATTGGCTTCTGCATTTAAATGTGACTGCATGAAAAATAGTTTTACTCAAATCTTAAATGGATTGTATAAAAGTGAGTAAAGGAGGCTCCTTTTGAATTCAATGAAGTTGTCAAATATATAAATATAATTAATGAAGCTAACTGCACTATGATTCTCTTATTTACAATGTGTGTGCATAAAAGAATGTAAAGTAAAATAAAAGAATGTCTGTTTTCTGTAGAATGTTTTGTAAAACGTATATAGGGTCACTAGCGACCCAAGGTATGTAGGCTAAGTATATTTTTCCTGCGCAACAATAATTAAAGGGGTCATATGATGCGATTTCAATTTTTCCTTTCTCTTTGAAGTGTTACAAGCTCTTGGTGCATAAAGAAAATCTGTAAAGTTGCAAAGACTAAAATCTCAAATCTGAAGAGATATTCTTTATAAAAGTTAAGAGTCAACCATGCCTACCTAAAACGGCTCGTTCTAACGCGCCCCCACATGTCTACGTCACGATGTGGGAAGATTTGCATAACACCGCCCAAATGTTCATGCAAAGAAAGAAGGCATAACTTTGATTCTCACTGTAGTATTGTTGTTGCCGTGTGTTTCGTTGTGAAAGCAAAACTACTTTGTTTGACCTTCCAAAAGAGGACGATATCCAAGCCGCCAGCCTCCACTCACTCAAGTCGCCGGCTCTTTTGGAAGGACACAACTAGAAATCAGTGGTTAAGTTGTATTTACAACACTGTTCCAGAACAGTTCAACCCAAATATTCAGATGTGTGCAGCGCATTTTATGGAGGACTGTTTCCTGATCCTGGTACAGTAGCCTACAATGCCGGCTGTTCTGACTCACAGACTGTAAGTACGTTTT
>NW_015542325.1:44633-53078 GCF_001515605.1 Sinocyclocheilus anshuiensis | reverse complement strand
TTTCTCCGATCACAAATGCAGACATGGTTTTATGTTTATGCGGCGCGATGCGGCGCGATGCAATGCAGCGCATCAAAAGACAGTATAAGTCATTATAATCCGTAATTATGTCCCCACTGGATGCAACAAATGCCTCGTTTGTAATGGGTTTTATTGGTTTTGTCTCGTCGTGCCGGGAGACGGCATCACAGTATGGTAAGGGGCGTAACATTTCCGTCTCACGCTTGAGGTATTTGGCCAATCACAACACACTGGATAGCTGGCCAATCAGAGCACACCTAGCTTTTCAGACCGATGAGCTTTGTAAAAATTGATCGATCGTTTCAGAAAGGCGGGGCATAGAGAAGCAACAATAATGTACAGTATGTGGAAAATAATGTGTTTTTTGAACCTTAAACTGCATAAACACATTTCATTACACCAAATACACAAAATAATGTTCTTTTTAGCAACATCATATGACCCCTTTAAATATCTGATGACTCAATAAATGCAATTCACCTTTATTACTCAAGGTGGCACTGTTTGATAAACAACGATGACATGATGTTTCACTCATAATTACGGCAGGCATAAAACAAACGAATATCATCAGCAAAAACTGAACTGGCTTGAATGGCTTTACTGCAGAGCAATTACTATACGCAATGAAATATAAGTGTCACTGTCATTTGATGCTGGATGTGGTGAATAAGCTGCCAGTGATCAAAATATTGATTTTGAAGTCCCTGAAAATTATAATTTTGAGAATATGGTTGAGAGCATGAATGTGAGGCAGATGCTGAATGTACTGTGGAAGTGACGATGACAGTGATGGTAAAATCATTTGAACCCTTCAAATTGAACCCTTCTAAGCTTGTAAAGGTAACCAAATATGCTTTATTTTATTCTTTTGTAATTGTTATTAAAATATCAGGAGAAATGTATGCCATTGCAGCAGTTAGAGGTCCATCCGTGTTGGATATCTAGGTCCGGGTCGCTAAAGACCCGAATATGTAATAATGACTGTTGAAACATCCATGCATTTAAGGGTTAATTCATCCCTTCTTGTCAGTTTCATTGATTTAGCTAAATCGTGGCCAAGTTTTATTTATTTGTTTCTTTTTTTAGCTAAGTAATGGGAACGAAATAATACAGTGCTCACGTTTTATTTTAAGGGTTAATTCATCCCTTCTTGTCAGTTTCATTGATTTAGCTAAATCATGGCCAAGTTTTATTTATTTGTTTCTTTTTTAGCTAAGTAATGGGAACGAAATAATACAGTGCTCGCGTTTTACTCCATCCGTGTTGGATATCTAGGTCCGGGTCGCTAAAGACCCGAATATGTAATAATGACTGTTGAAACATCCATGCATTTAAGGGTTAATTCATCCCTTCTTGTCAGTTTCATTGATTTAGCTAAATCATGGCCAAGTTTTATTTATTTGTTTCTTTTTTAGCTAAGTAATGGGAACGAAATAATACAGTGCTCGCGTTTTACTAAAATTAAATGTAAGAATATGGTAGCACTTTATTTTAAGGACCAATTCTCACTATTAACTAGTTGACTATTAGCATGCATATTACTAACATATTGGCTGTTTATTAGTACTTATGAAGCACATATTAATGTTTTATTCTGCATGCACATTTAGATCCCTTAATCAATGTTCCCTCTATTTTTTTTCTTGCTGAGCAAAAAATGTCCCTATTGGGCGGACATTTCAGCCACCTGAGCAAAAATATTCTTTATACTAGACCTGTCCACCACACACACAAAAGTGTGTAACTTTTAACTGTAATATGCTATTTATATTTGATTTGACCCTTGATGTAACTTAATGATGCATATTTTAGGTTACCTGAGAAAACATTTTTACAGTGCTGTGTTACTTACCAAGAAATTATATTTAAAAATCATTAAAAAAAATCTCACGAAGAGGAGTTCAATTCTTAATAATAATATAATATAATATAATATAGCTAATATGAAAAAATGAAGCAGTTATTGTTCATGAATTCCCTTTTTGATGTTAATTATTTTTAGATTTTATAATATAATATTTATTGAAAATATTAGTTTTTTATATTATATATTTTCAAAAAACGTGAACATGTGAATTCTTTTAGTTATCTAAACATCCCCATGTAGTAGAATTTGCACACTACTGTAAATGTCTCAGAGTTTTGTTGCCATTCTGTGCCCATCATCTGCTATTTCCACCACTTAATCAAGCCACTCTTCTTTAAAACACAATGACATTTTATTTCACGTCATTACATTAGTGTTGGCTCTCGTGTTGAGCTATTTCTTCCGCAAACATTGCAGTATTCGATTTCTACAGCGACTCATTAGACGCACATCATTCTCTTTCTATAAAACCTGTAAACTGCATTCACCAGTTCTAACTCTATAGCAACACCAACTCTATAGTGGTTTGTCCGAGCATTGCAATTATTTCGCACTTAACTAGACTTCAATCACATGGCTTTCCCAACTTATTTTTGTGTCTGTCCTGTGCGCAGCATGTAATTTCTTCTGCATGGTCGCGACAAATGAAGTGCGCGGCCGTGCACGCGCACAGATTAGAGGGAACATTGCCCTTAATCCACCCCATACCTAAACTTAACAACTACCTTACTAACTATTAATACTGAATATGTGTTCCCTATTCTAAAGTGTTACCAAGAATATTAACTGATATTCAGCATATAAACCCATGTAGGCACATTGAACAGACTACAACTTTTATTGCTCCGATGCAAAGTTAGACCACCCTTTCTTTATTTTAAAGTTATATATCATATGTTTCATATGATACTGCACATCTGTTAAATGTGTAAAAATCTAAAATATGGTGTAGTACTGTGTAGCGTAGAGTAAACATAAGCACAGGCTCGACATTTACATTTACTATTTGTTCTAACAAACGCAGACAAGTTAACAATAAATTTGCTTCTGTCTGTGAATATGAATTATTTTAACTACATTGTTTTTCTTTGATTTTAAATGTAACCCATTGGCAAGGCAAAGCTGACTGCCATTTCCGAAAATGCGCTTTAAAGTGTTCGCTTCATAACTTGTAGTTAATTTGTGATTATTGTTGTGATTATTTCTATTCAAAATCTTGCTTGCAGTGAACTTTCATGTGAAAATTCATGTTTGGTGTGAAAGTCCCTTAAATCTTTATCTGTGTTCCTAAATACCTCAGTATGTTCAGCTGACAGTTTGAACTTGTCAGTCCAGCAGACAGCAGCTTCACTCCTGAATCCAGCAAGTCATTGTTACTCAGGTCCAGCTCTCTCAGATGGGCTTTTGATGATTGTAGAGCTGAAGACAAACTTTCACAGCACTGACCAGTGAGATTACAGCTGACCAATCTAAACAGAAAAAAATGAGGAAGCAATTAACTTCTGTCACAACAACGTTTACAATATAACAACTTTACAATTTAACATTTACAATAATCTTTAAAATATTATATATTACACATGAAAAAGTGTTTTGTGCTGTTTTCACACATAACGAGATTTGAACTCTGTAAATTGATTCTGTTGTTTCACTGATATCTGACCGTGTAAATGTGGCCATAGAGGCATTCTTTAAATTCATACAATGGTCTGTAAATGTTATCTAATCACACAAGTGAAAATTACAAGTTGTTGACCAATGCCAGTACAATACATAAAGGGCAGAGATAAAGAGCTTGTAACACTCCAAAGAGAAAGGAAAAATTGAAATCGCATCATATGACCCCTTTAATGCCAGCATATAAGATGTGAAACAGAATAGGCTGTTTTCACTCTTGGTTTGATTGTTTGGTCTGAACTAAATTCTCCCTCTTCCCTTCTCCCACAGATCTGTTTTTACATTGATTGTTTGCGGTCACAAGTACCACTGTGAGTACTAGCTGCAGCTAGTATGCAGGCCATAAACTTTAAACATGGTGGAGGAGAGAAACTAGTAGTACTGTAAGAGTAGCTGTAGTACTATAAAGTTTTATTCATTTTTCCCACACCTTTTTCCTGAAGTTACAGTCATGTATAGTTATGTATATAAATAACCATTTGATGCATTTTCTATGTATTGAACACAGCAAAAATAGCATTCATTTGACCAAAATGTAGGAATCATCAGCCAGCTGAATATCTAGATAGGACGGTGAATGTTTATATAGTAACCAATGAATGGAATGCTACATCTTATTCAAAACCTGTTGGATAATGGCTAAATATCTTCTATACTATTTGGTTTAAATAAGATTTCCCCAAGAAACAGGCAAGAATGAACTCATGAATGGGCCATCCACTATGATCCCTGCTCTTTCTGATAACAAAGCTCTTGAACACAACAAACTCGTAATTACAACTTCAAAAGTGGGAAGTAGGAAGTGTCTGAGCATGTGAAGCCAGAGCATAATTGACAGTAGTGGTTCCTAATCCTGGTCCTGGAGAACCCTTAACAAAACACATTTTAGATGTCTCTCTAATCTAGCATACCTTATTCAACTCAACAGCTCATTAGTAAAGACTCCCAAGACCTTAAATGTGTGTGTCAGATAAGACATCAAAACGTGTGCAGTGTTAGGGGTTCTCCAGGAGCAGGACTGGGAACCACTGATCCACAGGGTAGCGAATAACAAGGATAAGTCTGTATTCAGACTAAACACCGAGTGAGTGAGGAGTGAGAATGGCTTTTGTAGAAGTGAGATTCAAACCTCGACCGCAAATCGAGGCAAAAATCTGGGCAAAAATTGTGCAGTGTATTCCAGCCTCAAGATGTCCTTACTCTGATTATTGGCTATAATCACATTATTGGAGAATATGTAAATATAGTCAGTAAGTTAATCTACAGTATTTGAACACAGTGAATGAGTAACTGTGAAAGTCAAACCTCAGTATGTTCACTTGACAGTGTGAACTCTTTAGTGCAACAGAGAGCAGCTTCACTTTTGAATCCTGCAGGTCGTTGTTACTCAGGTCCAGCTCTCTCAGATGGGAGTCTGATGATTGTAGAGCTGAAGACAAACTTTCACAGTGTTGATCAGAGAGACCACATCCAGCAAGTCTATAACAGGATGACACAGTAATAAAGAGATGAATGGTTAAAAACTAGGCATTACGCACTAAACGATAACAGAGGATAACAGACTTTCAAATCATTCTGAACACAGCAATGGCATCATTACTGCTGCCATTAAACTCACCGGCAAAGCCCAGAGATGAGCAGTGTTTCAGGCTCATTTGAGCTGCCCTCATGCACCCCACAAAATACCTGTCATCCATTTCAAACAGACTTCTACTCTACCAGTACCACCCACACGTGGTTTATTCAATTATCCAAATTGTTCAAAGCTTTTCTTGTGAATAACAGGGTGTCTTTAGCTTTTATTTCACTACTGTTACCTATTTTGCTAGTCTAGTCTTTATATTTCTTTTTTTTTGACCACTAATACTTTGTTTGGGGTATTAACAGTTTGAACTTTGAATCTTTCATTCTGAATGTGAGATGGTTGAAAACATCCTTTCCACACAACTGTGCTTCTACTGTCTACTGTTCAGTGTGCTTTCAACTGTTATATAATTTCTGCTTCAATGCCCATGGGAGGAACAGATGATTTTATTCACATTTTGTTCTATGAATAAACACGGTCATGATTTGATAGATGAATTAGTTCAAACAAACCTGTTTCTTCTGTGATGACATAAATTAGTGTGATGACATGAATGAATACTCACAGAGCTTTTCTGCAGTTTCTCACAGCTGGTAACAGTCTCCGTCTTCCCTCAGATGATGTATTATATTTCATGAGATCAAACTCATCCAGCACCTCCTCTGACATCTGAAGCATATATGCGATTGCTGAACAGTGATTAGGAGCGAGTTTCTTCTCCGAGTGTTTGTCTGATTTCACAAAATGCTGAATCTCTCTGTAAAGATTCTGATCTTTAACTTCCAGCAGACAGAGGAACATATTGATAGATTGTTCAGCTGAGAGACGTTTATTTCCCTTGATTTTGTGCTTAACGTGTTTTTTTATTTTTCTTATTGTTTCTGAGCTATTCTCTGTGCATGTCAAAAGAGCCTGTAAGACTCTCTGATTGGACTCCAGTGAGACCCCCAACAGGAACCGCAGAAAAAGATCTAGGTGTCCATTTTTACTCTGAAGAGTTTTTTGAACTGCTGATACTAGCAGCTCACGCAAAGGGCTTTTTTCAGATGTGTATGTCTCATGTTTATCATTCAGAAACAACTTCAGTGGCTCCATGTTCTTTAACAGATGGGAGTAAAAAACATAGAAAGCAGCCAGAAACTCCTGAAAGCTCAGATGTATGAAACAGTAGACTTTCCTCTGATGAAACACAGATTCCTCTTTAAAGATTTCAGTGCAAATCCCAGAATACACTGAGGCATCAGCGACAACTATGCCGCTCTCTCTCAGGTCCTCCTCATAGAACATAACATTGCCCTTCATCAGCTGTTTGAAAGCCAGTTCAGCAAGTTTCACAATCACTTCTCTGTTGGACTGCAGGGGTTTTCCTGGATGTCTCTTCTCATATTTCTGATTCCTCATGTTTATCTGAGTGAGTAGGAAATGGATGTACATTTCAGTCAGAGTTTGAGGGATTTCTGCACTCAGATCTTCTTTTAGGAGCTTCTGAAGCACAGTGGATGAGATCCAGCAGAAGACGGGGATGTGGCACATGATGTGGAGGCTTCTTGCTCTTCTGATGTGTGAGATGATTCTGCTGGCTTGATGCTGGTCACTGATTCTCTTCCTGAAATATTCCTCCTTCTGAGGCTCATTGAATCCCTGAATTTCTGTCAGACGGTTGATGTATTTGGAGGGGATCTGATTGGCTGCTGCTGGTCTGGTGGTGATCCAGATGAGAGCAGAGGGAAGTAGCTTTCCTTTCATCAGTTTTGACATCAGTACACCCACTGATGAAGTCTCAGTCACATCACAAGCTTTCTGAGCGTCTGAAAACATCAGTGTGAGTCTGCTTTCATCCAGACCATCAAAGATAAACACAACTTTACACTCCTTGTAAATCTTTGAGTCCAGATCTTGAAGTTCAGGGTGAAAGTCCAGCAGAAGTCTATGAAGACTGTACTGATGATCTCTGATCAAGTTCAGCTCTCGAAATGGAAGCACAAACATGAAATCTACATCCTGATTGGCTTTTCCCTCGGCCCAGTCCAGAATGAACTTCTGCACAGAGACGGTTTTTCCAATTCCAGCAATGCCTTTAGTAAGAACAGTCTTGATTCGGTCTTTCTCCTCACGTCCTGGTTCAGCTGAGGCTTTAAAGATGTCATTGCAGTAGATTGGAGTGTCTTGTGAGCATTGTGTTCTGGCTTTTTTGTCCATCTGTAAAATCTCATGTTCTTCATTCACTCCTTCACTCTCTCCCTCTATAATGTAGAGCTGTGTGTAGATCGTGTTCAGGAAGGTTTGATTCTCTTGTAGTTTGACTCCCTCACATAATCTCTCATACTTGTTCTTCATGCTAGTTTTGTGTTGGTTTTTGACTCTCTGTAGTTCATCATCTACTGATTGGTGAGATTCCTTCTGCAGGTCTGCAGTCTGATCATCTCTATCCACACAGCAGAGACAAGAAGAATAAGACAAAGAATGAATGAGAGCATGAGCAACAAGTTCTTCGAGTAAAGTTATGTATGTCATTCTTAAAACAAGTCAGGACACAATAAACACAGGGGTTAAAGCAAAAAAAAACGTTTTTCCGGGGGCGGGGTGGGGTGCAATGACTGTGGCAACTTTAACATCTGAAAGGATACTATGGCAAAGATATTGCTTCCCTTATTCAAACGGATTTTTTTTTTCATGAATATATGGTTGAAAAATTCCTGCTTCACTGCTCACTGCTTATCGACACTTTTAATACTATTTTTAAGAAATTTTCAATGACAAAATATGTCTTTTAATTACAAAAAGTAAAACAATGCAGTTGTATTTAGAAATACTTTAACTAATCTAGGGCTGTAACTAATGATTATTTTGGTAATCAAGTAATCTACTGATTATTTTGACAATTGAGTAATCTGATAGTTTTTAGTAACAGACCTAAGTGAAAACCAGGCTTTAGTATGACTATTTATATATAAACTAACGATGAGGCAATAATAATTGGCTCAAATAAAGTATCAAAACCAAGTAATTACATTGTGTTTTAACAGTGTTGTTCAATAAAACCATGTAATATGCCTATACATAATATGAATTTAACCAACTTAAGTACATTATGTATTATAACAAATACCTGCAGAGGGCGCCAACGGCCTGGTGACGTTTCACTTTACAGCGTGATTTAATGATGTTTAAATCCATTACATTTTAATATTTGGCCACATGCAAACTCAGAAACTTTTATTTTGATATCGCGATGTACAAAAAATGGCATATTTAGAAATATGATGTATTCTCCTGTGTTGGCAAAGGTTTA
>NW_015542325.1:37390-44513 GCF_001515605.1 Sinocyclocheilus anshuiensis | reverse complement strand
CTTATGGAGATGACATGATTACTCTGAGCTGTTTACAAAGCTCCGCTGCTTTTTAATTAGTTTTTCTATGTAAATGCGCTAAATGGACATCTTTGAACATTGCGCCTTGCAGCTTTTTCAACATGTCGCACATCTCTATTCATCAGGGCTGCGACTGCAATTGGATACTATTGTGCGCATCAACAAGTTTTTTTTAAATGTAGGATTATTTTTTTCCGCTGCCAAATGCTGCATGCTGGAGATCCGGCATGGTGCCGGAGAACTTTAAGCCTTGTAAACAGCTCAATAGGCCCAGACTATTTTTATACAGACGCTATTCCAGATCAGCTAGAACAAGCTTTATAAATGGAATTTACTGAAAATTCTATTAGTCTCTCGATGTTTGTTCGTTCATAAAATGAGGTTCCACAATTTACTCTTTACCTCAAATGCCTCCTTACTTACTAAATAATGAGAATGCACGGTTTCCTGCAGTGAGCCAGAGTGATTCAGATACTGTTAATGCACATACAGGTGATACAGGTGATGACAGTGATGGATGACAATGAATATTTAGGCTAATCTCAAATCAAACCGATTCACACCAACTTTCACACAATGCACTGCATAATTCACAAAGAAGCTTTAGTTTCCAAAATGGGGAGCATATAGTAAGAAATTCAAGGCAAGTTTGTTTGATTGCAGATGGAACCCAACTCTGTTGTGAAGTCGAATACTTTCTGCTTTCTGTACTGACACTTGCGTGGTGCGTGGTGTTTACCACAGTTTCTTTTCCACAGAAGTCAGACGCTGATCCATCTGAGCAGTGCCACATAAAGTCGAACACACTTCCATTTATATGCATGTGACTACAACAAACCAGACGTGCAAAATCCATGTGGAGAGATTTCATATATTGCTGCCACCCTATTCAGTTCAAGCATACCAGAATGTGAAATATTTATTAAAAGATTAGCTGCATGGTATGTGGTGTCTCCAGAAGCAGGAGTTGATATGGGAAACGTAAATATCCTATGTATCTTCTATAGGGAGTGCTACATAAAAAAAGAGACAATATGGCTGTAATAATACAGGTATTTTGTTTAAAGATCTTATGTTTTTTAAGTTTGATTAGTCTTTTTTTTTTTTGCATCAATATACTGTAAACAATATTGAACTTGTGAGGAACAAGGATGATTGTCCACTAGGTGGATGTATGATATAAATTACATTAAACAAAAATAAACATAGTTATCAATCATATTTTTATTAACCCACCAATAAGAATTCAAGGTATACGCTAAAGCAAAGAAAGCAACCAATAAACATTATAGAATAGGCTGAGATGTGCACTGCCACAAACCTAACACATGATTATAGCAGGTTTCATGTTTTAAAACCAAATGTTTAAATGAAGAAGAAATATAACTGCACACTCCCTTAGGGTGCTTTCACACCTGGCCCGTTGTTTCGGAACCTGGCGGCACTCGGATCCGCGCCAAAACAATCGGTCCGAGATCGCCTGAACGAGGTGGCCTCGGCTCGATTGAAAACGAACTCTGGAGCGGTTCGGTTGTAGTGAGAAAGCAATCCAATCCAACAGACCAACGAACCAGGCTATATCACAATGTATAATGGGTAATTACGTAAGTACCGTGAAAAGCATTAGCTTTGTTGTTTTGCTAATACCTCAAAATGAACCTGCGAGTGTCTGTGGGTGAGCACGTCTTTGCCATTCAAAATCAAAGCGCACTTGTTTATTTTAAAATGCCGTCTTATTGCTCTTCTTTGTAGTAGGTGCATTTTAAAAATGTTTTCCCGATGAATCCTGGACTCCTGCTCAAAGTGATAAATTAATATAAGGACAGCTACAAAAAAAAAAGAAAAGCTGTTGTTGTTCCATCCTGACGGATGACAGCCGTGGTGGAATCCCGGAAAATAAACCGTGAAACTTTGACCAATAAGAGAACAGTTTACACGCGCGTGACTTGTATTAACAAATTTGGTCCGTTTAGAAACTTTGCCATGTGAAAGCGAACCGCACCAAGAATAAAAAGCAATATTGTAATAATTTTAATCCGTTTCTGAACAAAGCAATCGATCTACAGGTGTGAAAGCACCCTTAAACACTGTTTATTTGTTACCAATGTTTCGGCCAGACAAGTAGCCTTTCTGGTGTCCCATAGCTAAGCTACATCCAGTATGGTTCTCAGTTGTGTGCGCTCATCTGGACCATATACCTAATCACATATGTGATCCAAAAGAAAATTCCCTCCAATTCTAAAGCAATGGCAAAATATATATAGTGAATATTTGGCCCACATGTGTTCAGCCATGCCATATCTAGGCCAGATGTGACAGAAATCGTTTACATTTGTCCCAAAACTTCTTGCTATCTGGGATGGCCAGTATGAACCATCGTGTCCGTGCCTTCGACACAGATATGTGACAATAGCATTACTGTTTGTAGCGATCGAAACCATCAGTTATTTTAACGTCTGAACTTTTCTTGACGTGATTTAGTTGACTAGTGAAATCGGCTGTGGGGCAGGGTTTGCATTTAACTGGTATAAGAACAAAATCATGTTTATGGCATGGTTCTTCTTAGTGACCTTAGCTTCTAAGCATGGTGAGTCTTGGATTCGGCACTCTGTTGAGAATGTCTTTGTGTTCACCATGAACTCGGAGTTCATTTGGGGCTAATGCCCCAAATCAAAACTTTATATACTTCCCTTTTACTTAAATTCCAACCCCTATAGTTGTTTGAAATATGATAGGGGTCCAGTAAATAAAAAAATCTGACTAAATAATAATTCTTGTCTGCAGTAGTGGTTATGGTCTCACCTGGGTTTAAAGGTCACTGATCCTTCACTTAGATTTGGAGGCTGATTTATTGATCTGTCACTCTCCAAAGACACACAGCTGGACTCTGGAGATGCTGCTCTTTTTCTCTTTTTTCTAGTGATACTGAAAAAAAACATCAACAATTCAGATTATGTGATTTTACCTCTGATCAGTGGTGTAACTACTGGCAGTGCAGGTGGGGCAGTTGCACTGGGGCCTGGGGGCCCATGAACATCTCGCCCTTGAACTATTTTTATGGCACATTTTTTTATCTTTTTGAAGCTTGACACCAGTTGATTTACTTGCATTCACATAGTCGTTAAAGTTTCTTTCAACTGCCTTCTCAAACATTCATGACTGCAGCGTTGTTTCTTCCTGCCTTTTAAATGTATTTAAATTCATGATATCCAAATCTTCAGCATCCAATCAGCATTCAATCATCCTGAGCTGACAGAGAATGTTTATAGCAAGCATTGTGAGCCTGCTGAACCTGATCCAAAGCAGGGCAGATTTGTTTTGGTTTTATCAACTCTGAATCTTCTCTGAAACGCAGAGTATGTTCAACTAGCTTTGTGTAACAGGCCACAGGAGTAATGGCTGGAATAAAACAGCAGGCTGATTGAATTGTACCTGTAACCTCATGTTTTACCTGGCAGACTACAATCCTTTAGATATGGATTATTCATGGTATTTCAACACAACTTCCTTCTACTCATGAATTTGATGGCTACTGTTGGACCATTGAAGGTGAACATGATATTATGTGACTACACATTACAGAGAGATACCGACTTACTAGCTATGGTCTAGTTTAACAAATGTTGCAACCATAGTAAAGAGTTAGTTACATACTAGCTGTTGCAGCCCTACCCTGATGTTTAAATCTGTCTCTTGTCTGCAGTACTGGTAATTGTCTCACCTGGGTTTAAAGGTCATTGGTCCGTCACTTAGATCAGGAGGCTGATATATGGGCTCTGGACATGCTATTCTTTTTCTCTTTCTTCCATTGATACTGAGGAAAAACATCAATAATTTATATGATTAAAAATATGTAATATGTTTCTTTGTTTTTTTTTTTTCTCTGTGAATATCTAAGATCCTCAAACATCATGACATTTGGTCGACATGAGAACCAATGAGGTTTAAATGTGAGGCTTAAATTTA
The DNA here is from genome assembly GCF_001515605.1 of Sinocyclocheilus anshuiensis. Classification (NCBI taxonomy): domain Eukaryota; kingdom Metazoa; phylum Chordata; class Actinopteri; order Cypriniformes; family Cyprinidae; genus Sinocyclocheilus; species Sinocyclocheilus anshuiensis. Next base: position 40,526 of record NW_015542325.1, on the reverse strand, counting down.
AACCTGTTCATCATGAAATGTGATCGTATCACTTCAGAAAATTTAGATTAAACCCCTGATTCACATGGTGTGTCATAATATTATATCTCTCTTTTGGAGATATTTTAAGGGTTTGAAAAGTATAAGAAAAGAAAAGAAGGGTAATATTGAAAAAGTACAAAATATTTATTAGCATATTGGCATATGAAACTTTCAGTATATTTTTAAATAAAACAAAGTCAAAATGAATAAATAATAATGTAACAGTCCGTAGTCATGGCAAGAAGGAGGCGGGAACCGGCGGACATTTAAACAAAACTTTAATAATAAAATAAACACAAAACAGCGCGACAGCCCCCTTCACGCACAAGCAAAACACAAAATAAAATCCAGGCTTGGTCCTCTCTCGTCCAACACTGTTGTCACTCCTTCTTTTATCCTTCTGGAGCTCCTCCGTGGGACTCGAGACCGGTGAGTGGCGCAGGTGTCGCGCATTAGCAATTACTCCACCGGCCTCGCTCCGTTCCCACGGCTCTCGGCCCTTTTATCCTTCCGGAGCTCCTCCGTGGGACTCGAGACCGGTGAGTGGTGCAGGTGTCGCTCATTATCAATTACTCCATCGGCCTCGCTCTGTTCCCATGGCTCTCGGCCCCGCCCCCACTCGTCACATACCCCCATCGCCCCTCGCAGGCCGGGGGGTACTCCTGAGACTGCACTCTACTCCCCCCCTCTCCCCACCGGGGGAGCCGATCACAGCGGCCGTGGCATACCTGGGGGTAAAGGACAGACAGACGAGGCGAGAGAAAAGGAGACGGAAGGATGAGGAGAGACAGAGATGAGAGAAGGGAGAGCGGAAAACCGGTTCCAGCAGGTGTCGCGCATTAGCAATTACTCCACCGGCCTCGCTCCGTTCCCACAGCTCTCGGCCCCGCCCCACTCGTCACAAATAATTAAAAAATTATAAGATATTTGGAGGGTTTTGATGAGGGTCCAGTAACTTAGAAGAGTTGAGCATCACTAGATTAAGATATCTCCAGTGCTGGTTATTGTCTCACCTGAGGTCGAAGGTCCCTGTTCCTTTACTGAAATAAATGGGTTGTCCCATGGATGCATCACTCACACAGCTGGGCTCTGGAGGTGCTGCTCTCTGGTTCTGATAGTGATCAACATCCTCCTCTCTCTCCTCATAGAGACTCATTTTAGAGCCAGTCTTCTTCTATGTATTTATAAAGATTTCAGTTCTGCATTTAGAGAGGAAAAAACACACAACTGAACACCTGATAAAGTGGCTTACACGTTCTTGCATTATTGCGAACCACTGCATAACAGTATTGATGAGTAGTGAACAGATTAACAGATTTTTGAAGTGGATGATTTTATGAAGTGAACTTCAGCAGACTACATATCAACTCGTAACATAATGACAATAGTACCAGTAGAATGAATTAATAGAAACTAACAAATATTTAAAGACATATCTGGGTTCGAACTAATAACTATTTGACCTATGTCATGAAATATACGATGTATGTCATGTTGCTTTATTTATTGTTGAATATGAACAATAATAATATTATAACGATCAATACAATCAATCTGCTTCATCTTTGTTTATAGAGTTTGTAAAAATTATTGTGAAATTTGTCTGTTCTGATAACAGAATATGACATGAACTTACCCTGAAGACTTTAGTTGGAGTTTGATCAGTCTTTCGCTTTCGGTTTGTTCAGCTGAGGTGATGTCAGTGCACATCTGAAGCTGATGACTCACACATGAGTCTGATCTCAACTCGCTAACTTCTTTTTCCAGTGGGTGAGTGTATATTTGTGAATACAAATTGACGTTTGCAAAATGTAAAATGTATTTTAGGAGCATATTTTAAGAGGTCTTACATTTTGGGACGGAAAAACAGGAATGGCTATGGCTTAATGTGATTATTGATCTTCAAAAGGCTATGATTTAGTTAAATAAACATGAGTGTTTCACATTTATTTCAAACAATTACTTATGATCTACTGTTGATTAATTATGACAGGGTTTACTATATTGTGTCTATATTGCAATATGTCGTGGATTGTTGTAAGAGTGCATATTTTTTCTCCATCTTTTTACAGTTAGAAGAAGTAAAGCATAGAAATTTCAAAATAAGAGCCCTGGTGTATTTCAGGTTTATTATTAAAAGTTAGCATTATGCATTACTTTTTTTCCTGGTTATTATAGGTACTTTGGTTACACAATAAACTGTATCTGGCATTTAACTTGACACTTAAATTATAAATAATTACAGTTCGAATTAGGCAGTTTGCAGCCCCATAATAAAATCACATGGCATGGTCTTAACAAGTATTTCACTGTGTATGGTTTAACATGGCATGCTATTTGTTAAATTCAAGAAGAATGCATTAAACGGGTAAGTCACCCAAAAAATAAAATTGTAATAATTATTTTTAATTTAGTTTTTTATTTTTATTTAATTCTACAACTGTTTATTATGTCTTGTCCAAAGAGGTGGACTTACCAAAAAAAGCACACATGGACTTGCAAACTAAGGCATTTCAATAACTGACTAATAACTTTTTCATTGCCATTAAAGTGAAATTACTGAACCTAAACATAGGAGCCAGTAAAAAAAAAAAAAAGATAATTTAAAAGAAAAAATGTTAGATGGACTTAGAGGTTTTTGCATCTGAAGTGCATCTCAAATGCACACATAAAACCTCTGTGCCACAGTAGCATTTTTTGTTTGATTTTAAATGAAAACCTTAACAATGTGGGATTATTGGACTGTTTAGTTTCTGGGGGAAGTGAGTGTATTATTTTATATAGTAATATAAATCGGGAAACTGGATGAGTAAATAAGTGAAACAAATCCTGCATATTTTACATTTTACATTTAGCAGACGCTTTTATCCAAAGCGACTTACAAATGAGGACAATAGAAGCAATCAAAATTAACAAAAGAGCAACAATATGTACAAGTGCAAATGACAAGTCTCGGTTAGCCTAACGCAGTACACGTAGCAAGGTATTATATATATATAATACCTTGCTACGTGTACTGCGTTAGGCTAACTGAGACTTATCATTTGCACTTACATATTGTTGCTCTTTTGTTAGTTTTGATTGCTTCTATTGTCCTCATTTGTAAGTCGCTTTG
>NW_015542325.1:28621-37338 GCF_001515605.1 Sinocyclocheilus anshuiensis | reverse complement strand
TGCCGAGATAATCCATCCACCTCACAGGTGTGGCATATCAAGATGCTGATTAGACAGCATGATTATTGCACAGGTGTGCCTTAGGCTGGCCACAATAAAAGGCCACTCCTGATTTTATATTTTATACGTCCCAGAGTGTCCAGCAAGCGCCAGGACCGTCTCCTTCTGAGTCGTCGGCTCGTGTCACCTGTCACCAAAAAACATCAAGGACAGACTGAAATTCTGCAGGAAGTACAAGGATTGGACAGCAGAAGACTGGTGCAAAGTTATTTTCTCTGATGAAGCTCCCTTCCGACTGTTTGAGACATCTGAGAAATCGATTGTTCGGAGAAGAAAAGGTGAACGCTACCATGAGTCCTGTGTTGTGCCAACAGTGAAGCATCCTGAGACCATCCATGTGTGGGGTTGCTTTTCAACCAAGGGAGTGGGCTCTCTAATAATTCTGCCCAAAAACACTGCCATGCATAAAGAATGGTATCAAAACGTCCTGCAAGAGCGACTTCCTCCAACGATCCATGAGCAGTTTGGTGATGATCCGTGCATTTTCTAGCATGATGGAGCACCATGTCACAAAGCAAGAGTGATAAAGAAGTGGCTCGAAGATCATTACATTGAAATTTTGGATAAAAAAAATAATTTAAAAAAAAAATTTGCTACCTACGATTTTGACAGGTTGCAAAATTCTGTCTCCCTTGATGAAGCTCTTAGGCACTTTTGTAGGGGTTTGCTTGCAACACATGCCAGCAAGAGTGCGGCAAACAGTCTCGCCGCCTTGGAGAATCTTATCGTGAACAAAGACACCACTGTGGAAGACATCTTTGAAGATGATCTCCCAGACAAGTGGGAGCTGGACAAGACTATATCAAAAACAATTGTTGGCTGCTCCCCGTTCACCAAAGTGTTCAGGAAAGTTTACAGTGATGTCATATCTGTCCTGAAAGAGAAGAAACAGCAACACAGTGACGACAATCCTTATTACTGTCCTGATATAATTGGATACCTTATGGACAACTATATGGCCATATACCCACTTTTGAGATTTCCCAGTAGAACCTACTCCAAAGACATTCCAGTGACAAGGCAGAGGCACTTTCTTCACCTCCAAACAGCAACACTAGAGACACTAATTGTCACGTAGAAACACACACAAAACACTTTTACAGTGAACCTCCTGAAATCCCGAAAGTATAAAAAGACTCCACTACAAATGGCTACTGACACAAAACAAGAAAAAGATGTTTCTGTAGAATGTGTTGCTGAATAGGTAATTCTTTACAATAAATACAGTTGTGCAGTACTTAAGCTTCTACTTACAGAAATTTTACAGGTCCAAACATTCTGGGAATGCAAAGCCAGCAAACAGATTGTTGCTATTATTAAGGCTGAGTTTTTGACTCTCTGACCACATGAGTGATTATGTGGAGAAGTAAGTGGTGTTGTGGATTAATTGTAAGCCCAAGCCTATCATTTCAATCTCTGATTTTAATCATTTTAATTTCTGAGTATGGGTTGCCATGAGTGGCCATCACGTCACTCACCCTTAATTTTAGATCTTTTTAAATTATATTACATTAGGAATCTTAATATAATCTTTTTATATCATATTAGAATTTACTTTTACTTGAGGAATTTCAACAAACCTTAACATTGCTGTATTGTCAATTTATTAAGGTTATGGAGAGTTACATTCTCCATAAGTCTTAAACAAGAAATAAAATATATTCTGAAATACGGTAGTATGCATTATGTACTTTTAAAATAATATGAACTCATGAGTTTGTTATATAGGTTAATTGAGTTATTTGGTGGAATCATCTAATTTGTCAACGTAAGAAGCAACCACTGGATGTTTGTGGTAAGCACTACAAATTCTTATTAAATATTTTTTATCATTAATACTTCATTCTAACAGACCATACTTGTCACACTCCAGTGCACTCAAAATGCTCACGAAGATGATGAAGGTAAAATAATCTTTATTATCCACACAGAAGGTAAATCCACAAGAGGAATGCTTAGCACACGGGAAGACAGACGAGATCCGACAAACTGAACAGACAGGAACTTTAATACACAGGCAAATTAAGATAATAAACTAGACACAGGTGAACAGAATTAACTAATCAGACACGAGGGAAAACTGGGTCAAGGGAAACATGAGGAAAGAAAACAAACTAAAAGTCCATGATAGTGACAATACTGGCATATAAAAATGCCAACAAGATGTTTAAATTAATATTCAATTGGATGTGTTGTGTTCTGTTAGTACCTGCATGTTTTGTCCAGACACATTTTTGTTGTGGATCCAGCAAGTGCTGAAACTGATGTTGAGACGCTGACGAATGCATCCCAAAAATTCCAGTAAGCCTATTTTCATCACATTAATTAATAATTTGATAAATTAGAACAATTTCACAGGATGTCTGAATGAAACTTGTTGTCCAACAGACAGTACCTAACAAAATGTAGGTGTCTAACAAAATTACAGGTTAGCATGTTTATCTGAAAACGATTTTGAAAGAGCAAGCGAACACAGAAACATGTTCTGTGTGAACGGCAACTTACTTGTCACAACTCGTGAGGTTTCTTAACGTTACCCGGCAGGCTTTTATTTCAGATTATTGTTGGTAAATCATCCAGAGCTGTTTTTTTTTCCTTAAATGATGTGATATTTTTGAGCGAGAAAGAAAAATAATCAGCAAAGCATATTGGGGATATTCTAAAAATCTTATAAATAAATAAATAACATTTCTCTGATGATATAGGCTACTCATCCTCATGTCGTCCTAGATGTGTATGACTTTTTCACTGAACACAAAGAGAAAATCCTTCAAATCTACATTTGTCTGTCCAAACAATGTGAGCAAATGGGTGAAAACATCCAAAAAGTTCCAAAAGCGCACAATCAGTGTTTCCTTTTTTGATGATGCAAAGGAAACGGTGAAGCACTTTCCTGACATTCCTTCTGGGGAACATAAAAGCAAACTAAGAAGACAAATGGCAGAGGAAACACTCATTGGAACAGGTTTATTGGCCATTAACAGATATAACCTTGTAGTGTAGATATATATAAATCACTATAAAAACATTTTTTTAAAAGTATTCACTAACTTTTCATTTCAATGTTAGAATCCAAAGAAAAGTTCTGCAGTACCTGTGGCCTGAAAGATCTGCCCAAACCAATGGATGCTGTTGTAATTGATTAGGTAAATATGCACAGGTGCACTCAGTAATTTGCATAGGCCTGTTGTTACAAATTTGTGTAGTTGCACAAAAGTAAATTCATCACTGGGTTCTGTCATCTGGGTTCAGGGTCTCTTTGTCCTGTCAGTTACACGTAATGTGTTTCCCTGCTTTTTGTGTGGATCGTTTTTGTTAAAACTTCATGTTGGAATATTACTCTTCCTCTTCATCGCAACAACCCGTGACGCCTATATAGTGATTCATTGAGTCGCTGACTGGACACAATTTACACCTGCTGAACTTTACAGAAAGCGCTGCAGTTTTCCTAAAAATAAATACCACATTTTAATTTATCTTAATTATTTTACAGGACATCTGGAGCTTTAAAGGGGACCTATTATGCCCCTTTTTATGCGCTGTATTACAAGGCTCACGTGTGCTTAGAATGCGTTTAAAAAGCCTTGTCAAACTTCTGAAATATGTTTTTCTGAGCGCAAACACGATGCGCGTGCACAGAAAGCAGGCTCTTTCATGTCAGTTATCAAAAACACAGTCGGTTATGTCAGTGAATGTAAAGGCCCCGATATACTCAAAATTCCTTTTCGTTCTTCGTTTAGGGGTAAAACGAAGTTCGAAATATGTGAGCAGCGGTATACTGTTATCGAACATCCCGATGCTGCCACTCTGATGAAAGCAATGTTTACATGAATACGTAAATATGTGCTGCGAGCTTTCCTCAGTAAAAAAATGATCACAACAAAAATGGAGAAAACAGCAGTTTTTTTTTTTAAATACAAATTTGATCATAGCAACCCACCCAACACAGAACGTTCTCCTAACGTTCCTGTATGGTGCCCATTTGTTTTTTTTGTGGGGAACCAAAAAAGAATACTCTAGGAACGTTCCCTGTAGGTTATTTTTTAATAACCTAAAGAGAACGTTCCCTTCAGGTTATTTTTAGTTGTCATAACCATGCAGACTAATTAAAGTGCCCCTATTATGCCATTTCCAATATTGACTTTCAGGCAGTGTGTAATGTATCTGTATGTGAATGTAAATGTAAATGATCAGCAAAGTTGTAAAGCCAAAAGTGCATGATAAATAAGCTATTGTCTCCCAAAATAAAGAATCGACTCTACCGCCTAAATGAGTAGTTAGTAACTCGAATCCCACTTCACATTTGCATAATTTCCCGCCTACGTTCTACATTGGCCGGCAGCAAACAACTTGACCCCACCCACAAACACGTAATTTTTACTGACGATTGCTTCTCTAATCTCGGGGAGTTAAAAAAAAAAGCGTTTTTTGACCTTGCATGCATGTAATCCTATTGTAGGAGACTCCCAAAACAATATTAGGAGCTGTAAAAATGGCATAATAGGGACACTTTAAAACTTTGCAGATTATTATTCTAATGCTGAAATTTGTTCACTATTAGTTCATGCTAGCTAATGCATTTTCCAATTTTAACCCTTAAATGCATGAATGTTTCGCCAATCATTATTACATATTCGGGTCTTTAGCGACCCGGACCTATATATCCAGCACGGATGGATCTCTAACTGCTGCAATAGCAAAAAAACACTCTTGATATTTTAAAGGGGTCATATGACGTTGCTAAAAAGAACATTATGTTGTGTATTTGGTGTAATGCAATGTGTTTATGCGGTTTAAGGTTAAAAAAAATTATTTTCCACATAATGTACATTATTGTTGCTCCTCTATACCCCACCTTTCTGAAACGCGTCGATTTTTACGAAGCTCATCGTTCTGAAAAAGCGAAATTCTTTCAATATAAAAAATGTACTTACAGGCTGTGAGTCAGAAGCGCCAGACTGTCCTTGCGAAGTTGGAACTGCCCCACTTTATAGAACAGCCTTTGAGCACAGACCCATTGTATGCTACTCTGCAGGTTCAGGAAACAGTCTTACATAAAATGCGTCACACACGGCGGGCTTGAGTGAGGAACGTAAGGCGACCTTGAGAACGGCGCGGCCGGCGGATTCGACGCAGGAGCGTCCGGCGGGCGTTTGGCAACCACATGTGACGACCCCGGGCTGGACTCCGCTTCGTCCAGAGAAAGGAAAAATTGAAATTGCATCATATGACCCCTTTAAGAACAATTACAGAAGAATAAAATAAAGCATATTTCGTTACCTTTTGAAACTTAAAAGGGTTCAATTTGAGCAGATGATTTTACCATCGCTGTCATCGTCAGAGCGCACTTCCACAGTACATTCAGCATCTGCCTCACATTCACGATCTCAACCATATTCTCAAAACTATCGTTTTAAATTACTTCATATTCAATATTTTGATCACTGGCAGCTTATTCACCACATCCAGCATCAAATGACAGTGACATTTATATTTCATTGCGTATAATAATTGCTCTGCAGTAAAACCATTCAAACCACTTCAATTTTTGCTGATGATATTCGTTTGTTTTATGCCTGCCGTAATTATGAATGAAACGTCACGTTATCATTGTGTATCAAACAGTGCCACCTTGAGGAAAAAAAGATGCATTTCACATTGAGTCATCAGATATGTAAATGTAGTTGCGCAGGAAAAAATACTTACACATTTACATACCTCGGGTCTCTAGCAACCCTATACACTTTTTACAAAAAATGAATCCGAAAACAGGCATTTTTATATTTTACTATTTTTTTTCTTGTTATATTGTTTATAATTAATAGATTGAGGAATTCTAAGAAAGTTTATGTCTAACTTAAAAAAATGAAGGAGGGAGAGGGTAGAGAATGATGAGGTATGCATTTAAGGGTTAATAAAACATTAGATTAAGCATTGTCATTTACATTGAAGTTACATTTAACAGGATGTGCTTCTAGGGGATCATACTGGTTATGCCATTATCAAGTAGCATCTCAAACTAGCTGTGTGTTGTTAATCTGGTAGTCATGTTTACAGACACCAACTTCTGGAGAAGAGTGGAGGAAAACTGTAGAAGAATTTGACATGAAGTGGCAATTCCCTCATTGCTTTGGTGCAATAGATGGAAAGCACGTATTTATTCAGGCCCCAGCCAACAGCAGCAGCACATTCTACAACTATAAGTCCAGGTTTTCCATCCTGTCGATGGCTGTAGTGGATGCTAACTACAGATTTATTTACACAAATGTGGGAGTTCAAGGTGCAGGTTTATTTGCACAGTCTGATTTGCGAGCTGCCTTGGATGAAAAAAAATTAAACCTTCCTCCTGCTGAGGCTCTACCAGACACCAACATCATGCCATGTGCTTTTATGGAAGATGAAGCTTACCCTCTGAGAAATGACCTGCTGAAACCGTACCCACACAGACGACTACAGCCTGAGCAACGCATTTTCAATTACAGACTATCACGTGCAAGATGTGTGGTGGAAAATGCTTTCGGAATCCTAGCAAACAGACTCGAGGTTTTCCGCACAACCATCTGCCTTGATCCGGACAAAGCAGTGACAATCACTTTGGCAGCACTGTGCCTTCACAATTTCTTACGACACAAGCAATCGGATGCCTACGTTCCACCTGGCTTCACTGACTGGGAGGATGAGAATCATCAGCTCCATGATGGGGCATGGAGACAAGAGAGAATCCTGCAGTCTGTGAACATGGGAGGAGGAAAAAACCCAACAATAGCTGCCAAAGAGCAATGTGACCATCTTATGGCGCTTTTCCACTGCATGGCACGGCTCGCTTTTGGGGGGTTTTCCACTGTGTACAGTACCTGGTACTTTTTTCAGTACCAACTCGGCTGAGGTTCCAAGCGAGCCATACCGTTACCAGAATGTGACGTGTAAACCCTGCTTGATCACTGATTTGCCGGAATGAATCGCCACTACCTGTGTCATTGAACACGAGACACTAGACCTGCTAGATTAACTCAACACAGCCAGTGAGGATCGAACGCAACAGTTTCGAACGAGCGCACCTTTTTTAAATAACAAAATAATGGCTGTTTCATGGTCTGAGGACGTACAGACGTTCCTCTCGTTGATAGCCGAGGAGCGGATCCAGCAAGAGCTTGATGGGACGATGCGGAATGAAAACGTTTTTCAGGCGGTCGCAGCAGTAGAGGCGGTGCAGCTATAACGACATGTCTATAATATCAGGGTTTCTGCAGGATTTTTAAGCTCAAATTTAAGACTTTTTAAGACCTGCACAAATAAAATTAATAACATATGAGCGGGGTAGGGCAGTGTCTATAGTACCATATTAAACTGTAAAAAGCATAATTTACAGTTCAGATACAAGTTTTCACAAAAAGTTTTATAAAATGCTAAGCTTTACATTTCAGCCTTTAAACCATTGTTAAGAAAATGGATGAGTCAAAAGTATTATTATATTATTTTAAACAATTATCAATAAATTATATAAATTAAATAACAAATTAGGGGTGTGCTATACTGACAAAAAATTATATCTCGATAATTTTCTGGGACTTTATCGATAATGATAATTAGACGATATTTTGCTGAGTGTGTTACTGTGCTGATATCTTAAGGACTGCTGTGGACAGCTGACTCATTTTTTTTATATTCTTCATATTCTGTGTGGTCAGTTCACAGCATTTAATAATTTCCAACAAGTGTTATGGGCATTTTTACCTTTCAAGCCATTTTTTCTAAAAGTGTGCACCATCTTTTGAGTCAAATTCTTGCATTTGGGTTTGTTACCAAGCAAATTAAATCCATATCAACAAAATTTATCTTTGCAATGCAGAGGAAACACAGAAGCTGCATTAGAAGTGTCATTTAGATGCATTTACACACTGTTTAATGCAGCTCTGAGGGACATACTATAACCTGCAGTTACAAATGCATAAATAATGTTTTGATATTTTAAACATAAAACATTGAAAACTGATGTTTGAAATGATAAAAGAAAAATTAAAAGGTACCTTAAATGTGAAATTAAAACCATCAGCAGGTGGCAGCAAGTCACTGTTAATAAGCGAGTCATTGCGATTGAATCGAATTATTTAAACGGGTGATTCATTCAGGAACAAAACAGCGTCCTGTTGCTCAGAGACGCAAAACAGTGCTGTGGCAGTGTTTGAAATGATTTTTGTTGGAGAGATAGAGCAAAAACAGGAAATATGGTGTCTAAAAAGTCATTGTGATTGAACCGAATCATTTAAACGGTTGATTCATTCAGGAACAAAACAGCGTCCTGTTGCTCAGAGACGCAAAACAGTGCTGTGGCAGTGTTTGAAATGATTTTTGTTGGAGAGATAGAGCAAAAACAGGAAATATGGTGTCTAAAACGCAAGTCTCTTAATATTAACTACTTGTTTATTGAACTGGAGTATAAAATCAATCACATTTGTAATCATGCTTACTTTTGGAGAAAAAAACGGCACTCTTCGTGTGATATTAATTATATGAAATCATATAAATATGTAGATTTTCTGCCCCATATCTTGAATTATGTGATAATTCTAAATGCATTTTAATAACACTGATTCATGCAGTGAAAGAACGCACTATAAATGCGCACGCGCACTAGTCTAACCTGCTAGACTTCATCA
>NW_015542325.1:23604-28458 GCF_001515605.1 Sinocyclocheilus anshuiensis | reverse complement strand
TAGACTGATTAATGCAGTTAAAGAACACACTATAAATGTGCACGCGCACTAGTCTAACCTGCTAGACTTCATCATCTAATGTATGCGCGCACTCTGTAGGTGTGTTTTGTGTTTGCTTTTGGCAATATACTCATATCAAATCGCACATCGTTAAAACACCAATTATGCTATTATTGCAGACCATACATATCGCACACCCCTATGTTTATATTTTTATAATGCATTGTCTTCTTATCAATCCACCAGACCAATGACAAACATCTAATCTTGTCAAATGTGTGGTAAGTACTGCCGCTCCATAGTATAGAGTCCTTGTGATCACGAATCTCGAAAGTGAAATCACGATGTCAGCTTTAGATCGTGATGTCTGTCAGCCAGCCATCGACGATGGCATCGTCTATCGGCCCAACCCTACGGTCAATGTTTTATTTTTTCAATTTTTTTTATTAACAACATGTTCTAGAAAACATTTTGCCAAAACATTAAAATGTCAAACATTTTGAACAAGTAAAAAAACAAAAAAAAACTATGAAAGATCACAAATTAAAATAATTTAAACAAAAACAAAACTTTGTGGCAAAATTTTTTTCAATCAAAAGTGAAGTATTCTGTGTTTCTTTACAGAAAAACTCTAATACTTTTTGTATTATTACTTTTTCTTTATATTTGTTTTTTCCCCATAAAGTATGTTTATTGGTTATTGTAGTAGTAGAACTATACAGTATGTAAAGTGCTCACTGCACTTTTGAACAGCGATCTAGCCCAAATAATGGCTCCAAATCTGGGTGACCAGATTTTTAAGCTTTATACTGAGATATGAGAGAATTTCAATTCAATTCACATTTATTTATATAGCGCTTTTCACAATACACATCGTTGCAAAGCAGCTTTACAGAAAATGATCATGTCAGTGAATGACTATGTCAAGGTTATGTCAATATGGCAGAAATGCAGTTAGTTAATGACATATTGAATTGAGCTGAGAGAAGGGCAGTGTATAATAAATTATATGTAGTACAGTTAAATAAAACCTCCCTCACTCGCGCTCACACACACACACACACACACACACATATATTTAATATTGATACGAGCTGTGAATGTTTGCTACACATACAGGTTCTTTTTCAGCACCGGGAAACTGGTTTGTCTGGTCACCCTGTGTGTGTGAATTATAAAGCCTAGTTCTATAAGCAGCGACCTATATGTGCTACTGTAACTCTAGCTCTAGAGCGATCCGCTGTAAAATATAATCTTGGATGACCCTGTCATGTCATGGTACACAGTACATGTCACATCATACAGCGCTTGCTGTTCCCGCCAAAGTTCAGCGTATATCCTCTTTTTCAAGAGTCCAACCCTGCGTTCCATTCGGAAGGGCTCATCCCTATGCCCTAATCCCCTCAAAGGGTTTACCCTCCGGAGTGAGAGCTTCGAAGGTTTGAAGGGTGTAGGGGACCAAACAATTGTTACTTGAAGTGCAATTCTGCATCATCATCACGTGCCCACACGGAGGCGCCGTCATCATGCAAAGGCGGTTTGGAACGACCCTTCAATATGGCGGCCATGATTGTTTTCACTACGAAGTTGCCTTCGGAGGGTGATTATATCCCGTTTCGAATGCACCGCAAATTCACCGTGGCGCTGCCATCTTCGTCTTTCTTCTTCTCTGGTTTTCCTAAGCTCCTGATTGGTCAACTTCAGATAGATGGACAAATTGGCTCGTTCAACCGCACACACCTCACTAATTCAAGCCGACAGCTCCCAAACTTTTTCAACATGTTTCAAAATGGGAGCTTGTGAGGTGCTCCCGAGGTTCGTAAATCGAACGCTTGAAGTATATCGGGGCCTTAAACAGCTGGGAAAAGAATCACATATATCAGTATATTAGATCTGTGAAACGGTGTCTCTTGGATGTGGTGACAACACACTACTAACGCAAATCAAACAAGCTATTATTTTTTCATTGGGTGGGAATTATTTAAAAGAGGGACATTGTGATGTGTACATTCCTGGAAGAAAACTCAGGACTACAATAAACAGTGCTTACTAATACAGAGAATAACTTTTGGTGTAAGCTTTGTGCTTTCTAACTTGCAGATCTTTTTCATGCACAAACAGCAACATTACACACTATAGGAAGTTTAAAAAGTAAAAAAAAAAAAGGGTATAATAGATCCTGTGTTTTAGCTGAAAGCGATGATTTATTTCTTCTTTTACTTCTTACAAACATGCAGCATTTTACTTCACAAGAAGTTAATTGATGGTCTGGATGGCCATATAGCTGTGACAACTTACTCCATCTTGACTGTTAAATTATAGGCAGAGCCCAGTCCAGACTGGATCTGGCTGTATTACAAATACAATGCAAAGACTTTTCAGAAGTTTATATTTGACTTTTGTGATTCAAATATTACACAAGCTTATATTGAAAAATGTAATGCATGTGACGGATACTAACCTAAGTTAGTTACTAAAGACATGCAACCGTGCTCAACCACATAGTTGTAACAGTGCTGTGCGCTAGGGCTGTCAAAATTGCTGAAAAACTAAATTAGAATTTTGTACTTAAATATTATCAAAATTAAAATTATATTCAAATTTAAAATGCATTTCAGTTAGGGTGAAGAAAAGCTTTTGGCTTCTCTCCTGAGGCCACAAGAGGGCGCATCATTCAAAGCACAAGATAACATGACTATCAGCGAAAAAAGTGCATAATGTTTAAAATAATGTTTATAAACCAATTATAATTAAGTTAAGTTGCTTAAACAACTATAAACAAAACAGCATCATGTATGTATGCATAGTTTAATACAGAGGTTCTCAACCTTTTGGAACTAAAGCCCCCCCAAGCCTCCCCTATCATGTGGCACGTCCCCCCAATATATATTTGAAGGAGACCAGGAATAATGATTAAATTGATCAAATCTATCTATATAAATCCTATATTTTATTTATTTAGATAGATATAGATATTTTTTTACTTTTTTGTACTTTCATAACTTTTATGATTTTTAAAATAACTTTTATGAGTTGTATAAAACTATATTAAAAAGGACAGATAGCTAGATAGTTATGGAACGTGGCCAAAAATGATCAAGAATGTTTCTGAAAATTTTAACTACTTTGAACAAGAGAACTTAAAGTAGCCTATAGGCGGTAATGTGTAAACTCTAAATAACGTGTAAGTATTATTTTACGTGTAAAACGTGTTGCATTTCATTAGTTCGTTGCATTCTACAAGCATTCGCATACTATCCGCCCTAAATAATATTCAATACTATTTAGGGTGGATATTATGCAAATTGGGACGCAGGGCGCGTCTGCGTCTCGTTAGCCATGGCATCGTTAAATCAATCAGTGGGATACCTGTGCTTGCTTCTTTTTACAAAGAAGCGCAATTCGCAGTTCAATGTTGGACAGCGCAAGCCTCAGGTCATCCTCCACCTGGAGACGATTTCGGTACTTTGTTTTCAAAGCCGTCAATTTTGAAAACCTGGCCTCGCACAGATAAGTTGAGGCGAATGGAATAAGTAATTTTACGGCGGCGGCAGATAACTGAGGATATTCAGGCATCACGCTCAACCAAGTTGGGAAACATGTCAACATTTTTATTAATCAGCCAATCACGCCAAAGATCCAGTTTGCCAACGAATGCACTGACTTTGTCTGAAAGGAGCAAGATGTTGGCATCTCTCCCTTGCATCGGTGTTCAGTGAATTCAACCTGTTGAAAATGTCTATGAGGTACGACAACTGCACTAACCACAGGGGGTCATCCAGGTACCGCGCAAGGTCGGACTTCACATTAAGAAGAAATGTCTTCACCTCTGAACGCAATTCGTAGAGGCGATGTAAAACCCGATCTCTGGAGAGCCAGCGAACCTCAGTGTGAAAAAAGAGCTGCTCGTATTCGGCTCACATTTCCTGACAAAGCAAGGAAAACAAGCGTGCATTTAAAGGCCGTGTTTAATGAAATTGATAATTTGCACTGCCTGCTTTAAAACGGCCTCAAGAGACTCAGGCATTTGTTTTGATGCGAGAGATTCACGATGAATCATACAGTGGGTCCACTTGGCTAAAGGGGCTAAATTCTGGACACGAGTGACAAGACCGCTAATCCTCCCAGTCATTGAACGGGCCCCGTCTGTGCAAATCCCAACACATTTATCCCATGACATGCCTGCATCCCGTATATATCCATCCAGAACTTCAAACAATGCCTCGCCAGTTGTGTGATCTGGAAGAGACCGACAGAAAAGAATGTCCTCCTCAATATTACCATTTTTGACATATCTGACATAGGTAAGCAACTGTGCTAGCCCTGCAACATCAGTTGTCTCATCAAGCTGTAGGGCATAGTACTGGCTTTGCATAATGTTAGCTAGCAATTGCTCTTTAATGTCGTTTGCCATGTCAGATATGCGGCAGCTAATGGTGTCGCTAGAAAGGGGGATGTCACTAATCTGCTGAGTGAAATGATCTTCAAACATGACCTGACAAATATCTTTGGCAGTAGGTAAGATTAGCGCCTCGGCAATTGTGTGAGGTTTTCCTACTTTAGCAACTCATTTGGAGACGTAGTAGGACGCTTCTAGACACCTGTTGAACACTGATGTGTGTTTGCTGATGTTGCGTTTCTGCTGTTCAAGGCCAGATGACTTTAATTTGAAAAAAATCTAAGGATTTGTCTTTGAGTGTCGGGTGTTTCGTTTCTTCCCAAAATTCGTTCCGCTGCTAGTCACTGACATTCTGAAACGTGTCTGCACTGACAGCTGGATAAAAGGCAGGCTAAGCTCCGCCTCTCTCCATCGCCAAAAAAAAAAAAAAAAAAAGCAGAGGAAGGGGAATGTTT
>NW_015542325.1:23231-23529 GCF_001515605.1 Sinocyclocheilus anshuiensis | reverse complement strand
GAAGAGGAGTTTTTTTTTTTTTTTTTTTTTTTTCCCAAGCCGAGCGGGGTTTTTCCATTTGTGTATATTCTACTTGAAATGCAATAAAATGCAAAAAGCATGATTACCCAATTAATGCCTTCTCTGTTTTTTCTTGAAAACCATTTGCGCCCCCCTTCCGATCTCTCCACACCCCCGCTGTTGAGAACCACTGGTTTAATACAAAGGGCGGAAAGCCAATCACACATACATTTTTCATTTAAAAACATGAGATGCAGTGGGATGGGGAAAAACCCGCCATAAAATCTCAATATATGTT
>NW_015542325.1:17034-22820 GCF_001515605.1 Sinocyclocheilus anshuiensis | reverse complement strand
CAATCACACATACATTTTTCATTTAAAAACATGAGATGCAGTGGGATGGGGAAAACCCCGCCATAAAATCTCAATATATGTTTTTTTCAAAGTTAAACTTGCATTAATTTTACATGGTTTTCTAAACATTCGGCTCTTTTGTGCAAGACGCAAGTGCAAGAGTAATAGATGTCCATCTAGAAAATGTGTGAAATATGCGTTCTGTGTGAACGGCTTGGTTTCGGGTTTTGATGTAAACAAGATCTTCTCTGCATTGATGTTCTCTTTTTCCGCTATATTTTTAATGAACAATGCAGCAGCACCGCATTTAGTGGCTTCAACTGGATAGGCTAACAAAAACATTAAAATGCAACTACACTTACATATCGTCATCACATCTCGTGCACCACTTATAAGGCTGCCTACTTAACGCACACCTAAAATTCGAATGCAACGTTTTTGCATTCGAATGTGGATTTTTACTTTAAATTCAACAAATATTCAAAATTAAAACAAATTTTTGACAGCCCTACTGTGCGCTGAAGAGTGCACAACACAGGAAAAATCCAAGAAACAGTCTTTAATAATAAATCCACAGAGAAAACAAGGAATCTAGCGGCTAGGGTAGCACAACACATAAACATGAACATCAATAACCAGCAAGGGACTGAACATAACAGGGAGTATTTATACAAACACAAGAGATGGACTGATGACTTAATCAAACACAGGTGAACTGAATGAAATAATCAGCACAACTAAGGAAAACTAGGTAATTGAGGGCAGAACTAATGCTGCCTTCACGTGCTATCGGAAATTTCCTATTTCCCACTTATGAAGTCGTGATTACGAGCTTGTCGTATTCAAGTGCTTTAATGTCGGAAAGAATAAAATGTAGCATCCCATTGGTTGACTATCATAAACATTCACCGCGCTACACATGCTGTTTGCTGACAATTCTGGAATTTCGGTCAAATACATGCTTATTTCACTCAACTTTTTGACAGCCCTACTGTGCGCTGAAGAGTGCACAACACAGGAAAAATCCAAGAAACAGTCTTTAATAATAAATCCACAGAGAAAACAAGGAATCTAGCTGCTAGGGTAGCACAACACATAAACATGAACATCAATAACCAGCAAGGGACTGAACATAACAGGGAGTATTTATAAAAACACAAGAGATGGACTGATGACTTAATCAAACACAGGTGAACTGAATGAAATAATCAGCACAACTAAGGAAAACTAGGTCATTGAGGGCAGAACTAATACTGCCTTCACGTGCTTTCGGAAATTTCCTATTTCCCACTTATGAAGTCGTGATTACGAGCTTGTCGTATTCAAGTGCTTTAATGTCGGAAAGAATAAAATGTAGCATCCCATTGGTTGACTATCATAAACATTCACCGCGCTACACATGCAGTTTGCTGACAATTCTGGAATTTCGGTCAAATACATGCTTATTTCACTGCTTATAAAACATACAATATGCTTCGAATGATCGTTCATATCTAGCCTATAAATTTTAGCGACAAGACAAAGGGATGTAGTTGTTGTGAGAACAGCATTGAGAGCAGCAATGGTTGTCCCCTCCACCATGTTTAAAGATTATGACCCGCCCAACCCGGAAACTCTGGTATCACAATAATTTCTGAATTTCCCAGTAGTAAATACGACTTGAGAGGTGTTCACGTCTAATTTCCGATTAGGAAACTCATATTTACGATAATTCTGATAGCACGTGAAGGCTGCATTAAAACGCAATGAAATGCAGGAAAGACCTGGGGCCCGTTCGTCGTACATTGCTAACTCAGTTAGCTGGATTTGAATGTTGACAATTTGGCATGGTCTTGGATTATTTGGTTCTTCGAAGAGATTATGACCCGCCCAACCCGGAAACTCTGGTATCAAAATAATTTCTGAATTTCCCAGTAGTAAATACGACTTGAGAGGTGTTCACGTCTAATTTCCGATTAGGAAACTCATATTTACGATAATTCTGATAGCACGTGAAGGCTGCATTAAAACGCAATGAAAATGCAGGAAAGACCTGGGGCCCGTTCGTCGTACATTGCTAACTCAGTTAGCTGGATTTGATTGTTGATGATTTGGCATGATCTTGGATTGGTTGGTTCTTCGAAGCTCATCCTGGACTTGCTGTCATAGCAACGGGTCCATAAGCTTAAACCTGCTCTGGAGCAGTTTATTTCATGTAAACAGGATTAGATTGCATCTTTTTAAGTGGAATTGATACAACATTAATTTGAGTGCTGACAGCTATTATGGGAGTGGCTTGATGGAGTTCAGGAGATGCAGATGACTTGATCTTGACCCTTAAGAAATTTTAATTAATGCTGTCACTTAACAAATCTGCTTCAAAGATAAAATTACATAAATTGCTAATTACAACATTGAAATAAAATATAATGCATGTACAAATACTAGAAATCATGAATATAAATAAAAAATAAAATAAAAACACATTTCATTTATCTATTATAACATTTATGTAGTTTTGTTCACTTGACTGTTTCCTTATAAAGGTCCAGAAATTTGTCAAGTTTTTTGTCAGGTGTCTTTTTGAATTATATGATCGCTGCCAACTAATCGCTGCATTGCCGATCGTGGTTTCGAGTATCGATACATCTGCCCTTTACGGGGAACACGAGAACGCGCGGTAATCTTAGACAACTTAATCCAGATATTTTAATCAAATCCGCAAATTAATTTGAAGAACCAAATTAACCAGAGATCAGTTATCACGATTAGAAGATCTGGCATCTTTCAAATTATCTCAGATGTATTAAGCGAAGTACGAAGGGCCTGTTCTTCGTATGTGGATTACTCGGGGTGTATTCACACCAGGAAAGTCTGCTAGTTCACATGCTTTGGTCTGGACCAAATACAATGTTGATTTTTTTTTTTGGTGTGATTCGCTTTCACACTGCCCTTTTTTGCAAGTGAACCAGAAATTGTAAACGAAACCACACATGTGCTAAGGTCATGAGTCTGTGAGCTCAAACCTGCTCGGGAGCGGCTTATTTCACGTAAACAGGATTAGATTGTATCGTTTTAAGTGAAGATGATACTGAAAGTCTGTCCCAGCCATTACTACTTTCTTACAAGTGTACCTTATTAAACCACGAAAAATAATTTTAAAATAATTTTGAAAATAATTAATTGTTACTTTTTTTTTTTATTATTCGAAGGAATAATTCTCTTATCATTTTATTGCAGTCATGCACACATTACGTATAGTTTGTCTGAGCCGTGCATTCATTTGAATGGTGAGCTTTAATGCGGGTGGCTTTGATGCATCGCAGGAGATGCAGACTCGCTTCTCAAATTTCAAAAAGCTTTTATGATGCACCATTAATTTAAACAGTCAGTTACGTCTTAATAGATCATTATGGATTAAGAAAATTTAATTAATGCTGTCACGTATAACAAATCCTCTTCAAAATTAAATTCATTATTAATTACAATGCTCCTCGATATTGAAAAATGCAAAGCCTGTACACATCCTAGAAATAATGAAAAATAATTTTGAATCGCTTAAAAAAAAAAAAACGGTTACACGTTATTTATGTATTAGAAATTTTATGTCATTTTGCACACTAGGTTTCCTTGATCTTAATTGTATGATGTCATTACATTGCTGTTTTGCCGCCAGCCAATAGCTGCATTGCTGATCATGGTTTCGAGTATCAATATACTTGCCCTTTCCAATGAACATGACAACACGCAGTAATCTCAGACAACATAATCCAGATATTTTAATCAAATCCGCTAACTTGTTTGAAGAACAAATTAGCCAGAGATCAGTTATCAGGATTAAAAGATCTGGGATTTGTCAAATTATCTCAGATGTATTAAGCGACGTTCGAGGAATGGACCCCAAACATGTGACAACAGTGTTAGCTAAGTCAGTTAGTTAGTTACTGAATACATTTAATTTAATACCATGTCATGCTTGATAACTTTACTACTATGATTTTTTTACTAGCTGTTTATGGAAAACTTGTAGATAACAGGTCATGTTTGCGAGAGTTGTGAATCTTCACACCCCTCACGATTCAATTGGATTACGATTGAGAGGGTAATGATTCAATTATAAAACGATTCACGATATTCTCATGGTAGCTTCTCATGTTTGCTTAAATTGTAAGCAGGTTTATCAGTGTTTGTAACCTGGGTTTTAGTTCACTGTGGCCCAACATGAGAAGTACCTGTTGGATGAACTGGAATGTGTTCTTCATTGATTTGCAAAAACTTGTCAATGGGCACCTGTGTTGCTTTCATAAATGGCTCTCATCTGTGACAGCACATGTTTTCAGCTGTCAGTTTTCACAAATGTAATGAGTAGTTACTGTTGCTCTCCTTCTGACAAAAAGTGCTAGAGACAAACACACAGTTTTTATGCATCAATGCAGAATCCTTCATGTCAGCATCGCAATGCATCATAAAAACTTTTTTTTCTCCCCACAGCACTAATGTTAACAGACTCGGGTATAGAATAATGCTTCATGCTTCACCATTTCTACTGCTTATCTGAACAGAAACAGGAAAAGCTTCAAGGGTCACAAAACCCCATATTTCAGCACCAGTTATTTAAAAAAAATTGCAGAGAAAGTGGGCTGCAGAGTGGAAGGGGAAAGAGAAACACAACATCTGATCCAGTTAGCATCATTTTGCTTTCACAAATGCTGCAATCAAGCACTGCATACAACAGAATGTGTGAAAAACTGTGTGCAAAACTATTAGAATAATTTTGAATTTAATTCATATGATTAGGCAATGTATGCTTATTAAAGCAACTAAGTTGTACAGTATCTGCATGCAATAATTTCTTTTCACATCTATTGTATTGTGTGACTACTTGGAGTCAGGCTCCTTACTTCACCAATAGTGTCATATATAAACAAGCTATGAAAGTAATGGATCAGTCAATGGCATGGCATGGCTGTAATTTATAACAAAACAAACACTTAGGTTTGTGAATTTTCTACATTTTTATTTTTATTTTTGTAATTTAATTGGTTTAGCTCCAAAGGCTATTTGCTAGTAGTAAACAAGTACTGTAATTTTGATGCATGCACAATGGACATATAGAAGGTGGACTTAACTACTGATGGATAACATTGAGGATTTCAGTTGATATAAGCAATGTCCAATTGACTACATGCATCAGACCTGCCTAGGTGTTTAAAAAGAAATGAGCCACAACAACATAACAACTAGATTAAATTAGTTAATTCAAAACTTAATCAGTTTATGTTCTGCGTAATGCATTGTAGTTTTTGAGTTCATATCACATTTTGTATTAAGTGAAATTAACTTAAAAAAACACTTTTTTTTTTTTTTACTCAAAGTTAAACTCATTTTGTTTAGTGACTTTCACTGTTATGTTTTACAGTACATCAGCCTTAAAGGGGTCATATGACGTTGCTAAAAATAACATTATTTTGTGTATTTGGTGTAATGAAATTTAGGTTTAAGGTTCAAAAAACACATTATTTTCTACATACTGTGCATTATTGTTGTTCCTCTATGCCCCGCCTTTCTGAAAAGCGTCAATTTTTACAAAGCTCATCGTTCTTAAAAAGCGAGGTGTGCTCTGATTAGCCAGCTATCCAGTGCGTTGTGATTGGCCGAATGCCTCAAGCGTGTGACGGAAATGTTAAGGGGCCTTAACATACTGTGATGCCGTCTCCCAGCAGGATGAGACAAGACCAATAAAACCCATTACAAATGAGGCATTTGTTGCATCCAGTGAGGACATAATTACTGATTATAATGACTTA
>NW_015542325.1:11137-16902 GCF_001515605.1 Sinocyclocheilus anshuiensis | reverse complement strand
GTTGCGTATCGCGCTGCGTAAACATAAAACCATGTCTGCATTTGTGATCGGAGAAATGACAAGCAACAAGTGCTACTCTACACTGCTCAAAACTCGCGTTTGAATCATCAGTGGCAAATTATTTAAATATAAAAAACGTACTTACAGGCTGTGAGTCGGAAGTGCAAGACAGTCCTTGCAAAGTTGGAACTGCCCAACATTATAGAAACAGCCTTTGTGCCACAGATGCATTGTAGGCTACTGGTTCAGGAAACAGTCCTCATCCTCCATAAAATGCGCTGCACACATCTGAATATTTGGGTTGAAGTGTTCTGGAACAGTGTTGTAAATGCAACTTAACCACTGATTTCTAGTTGTGTCCTCTTTTGGAAGGCCAAACAAAGTAGTTTCGCTTTCACAACGAAACACACAGCGACTCCACAACATGGCAGCTGTGGCAAAAGCAAGAATTAAAGTTACCCCTTCTTTCTTTGCGTGAACATTTGGGCGGCATTATGTAAATCTTCCCACATCGTGACGTAGACATGTGGGGGCGTGTTAGAACGAGCCGTTTTAGGTAGGCGTGGCTGACTCTTAACTTTTATAAAGAATATCTCTTTGGATTTGAGACTTTAGTCTTTGCAACTTTACAGATCTTCTTTATGCATCAAGAGCTTGTAACACTCCAAAGAGAAAGGAACAATTGAAATCGTATCATATGACTCCTTTAAATTCTGAAGTCGTACTCAAACAAACAAAGCAAATGTTGTATCTGTTGTGTGTAAAATCACGACTATGCTCAGAATTACGCATGTATGGTTTTGATTAATGCACGTTATTTTTTATTTATTCCTTAGATGGGCATTTTGACATTTGTGCGTGTATGTATTTATTCAAGTCCATGAAACAAATATCCCTGACATTATGTATATATTACATATATTAGAAATAATTTTTGTATTTAATAAATTATGTGATCAATACTCACAAGTTGAATTTTCAGCTGCCTCATTCAGAATTGGCTTTAACTTTGTTGGTGCAACAGGAAAGATGGACAGCTTGTTAATTCAAATGTAAGTATATTCATCTCCAACATAATGAATGTATAATGAATATTATGTCATCATACCAAACGGTTACCCATCTTGATCTGCTCTTCCATCTCATCAGAATCCATTAATAGTGCAAATCAAATTTGTTTTAAAACAGAAATGGTTACAAATTGTGTTTAATTAATACATTTTCATGTTTGAGATTCCTTTATTCAGTGGGAAACATACCAATACATTTTCATGTTTGAGATTCCTTTATTCAGTGGGAAACATACCAACAACATAGTCGTCAAAAGTTCTTTTAGCTCTTTTCCTCTTGCCCCCAACCACTACCTCCTCCTCCTCCTCTGCTCGCCTGGGGTGCATTTCCCAAAAGCATCGTTAGCCAACTATGGTTGCAAGTTCCATCGTTACCAACATAGTTCAACGATTCGGTATATGCATGTTAATGTTGAAGTGTGGCGCTGGTTCAGAGTGTCACACACAAAAGTTCGGTCTGCATTTTTTTCTAAAAATGAAAGCAAATCTTTCATCTCTCAAGAAAACAACACTTTTTTTGTCTTTTCACTTTCACAGAAGTGTGTCAGATTGTGTTTTGCTCATGTTCAACTTCTGACAAATGCCTAGTCGCCTGTTCCAGGGTACTTTTTCCATTCCTCACAAACATTTCTTGATTTGTTGCAGGTAGTTACAGCTAATTTCATTTAATGAGAGGTTGAAGTGCCTGACATCTTCATGAAGATGCATTAGTCTATGTACATTATACACAGGAAAGCACCTGCCGTACAGGTCAGCACTGCACACAACAAAGTGCTTCATTAGTTCTTGAGTGAACTCCAGGTAAGCATTTCGAGTCCTGTCATCTGGCTCCAGCATTATGGACATGGCAACAGTCAGTGACAGGAAATGCTTGTATCTCTCAGGAGAGTACCACAGGTCCTGTGTACAACAAAAAACTGACGTAGTTCAATAGCCTTCCACCTGTCGAGTTCATGTAAAGCCTCGGGTTGCCGTGCAAATTCTCTTGGCATCTTCCCTCTCAGCTCATTTAGTTTTTGGAATATCTCATACCTTTGCCTTACAGACAGACGACAATGTTTTGGGCCATGAGTCAAGCATATCAAGAGGCATCTTACTACTTCCCAAGATGACCATATGTGTGTAATCAAACGCAAATGAGCTCACACAAGGAATTCCTGCAGCAATTAAGGGGCTGAGGCCCGGTTTGGTCGTTACTTTACTCTTCTCTACTGAAAGCTTCATCTGATCGAGCATGGTGTTCCTGTTTATTGAGCATAATTCTTCCCTAGACATGATCACCTCTGATAACACATCTTTCACAATTATCATAGAAATTATGATTCTTAATACATTTTAGATTCGCTCTTGCTGGCGCATCACAGATCAGAGCTCCAATGGATGCTGCAAGTCTGGTCTTTATAACTTATTCCATTGTCTTTGAGATGCTTGTACTCATTCAGTTCTTTCTTTCAAGTCAGAAAGAAACTCCTCAAGGAGACTAGGCTTCTTTTGTCCACAATGTATTACGACAATAAGTGGATCAAAATGGCTAAACTTTTTTTTTAACACCATTAGAGAACTGAAGGAGATATTCAGATCTACAATATCAAGTTAAATGGTCATGAAATGCTATTTTTGTCTTATGAGTTTAAAATCTACATCGTGTCAATGTCACAGGTTGTGAGGTGGCAATACACTATAATATTTTGCTGACACATCGTTGTCTCATATTTATTCATGAGACTAAGTTTTCTTATCCTATGCAAAGACACTGTCTCTTAATCATTGACGACAGCACGTGACGCTTTCCAATGACAGATCTGTTAAACTGTGAGATCGCATAGTAGATGAGAGAGGTGTTCATGGGTCACAAGTGTTTGGTGTACAAGTTTGGGTGTGTTGCATGGCTTTCCCCGGGATGCTGCCAGGGCTAGACTCTCGTTGGTTGGCCATCAACTACCGACACATCAAAACTGTTTGTGTGTAGCAAGCATTTTTCTCGGGAGAGCGATGAAAACTGGAGAATGGTGGACTTTGGCCATATTCATTTTTTATTATGCAAGACAAACATTTACAAATACAGGAACAAAACAGACAAGGGGATAACATTACATAAGAAAAGCCTATAAATGGCAAACAAGTCTTAACAGTGTTGAGTTCTCCTAAAATATAATGCATATCTTTGTAAGTTCTAGTTTGATTAACATTAACCTAAAACTCAAATTTGAACAGCTTCCAATAAGAATCCGAATTATCTTCAGCATATTGGAGTAGGCAGAAACTCATGATGCTATCAGATAAAGATTCAACCAGAAGTCAGAGTGAAACCATTTAAAGCAAGCAACATCCCAGCTAACAGGGAACGTTCCCACAACTTTCACTAACATTTTTGAAAAGTTATTTAAAGGTTAGGGCAAAACATTCTTAAAATAATGTTTATGGGACGTTTTTATAACGTTAGTAATGTTTGATTTACTTTCATGTAATGTTAACATTCTTTAAACGTTCTTTTGATGTTATTTGTACTTAAGGAATGTTCTCATAATGTGAAAGGAAAATGTTCTTAAAACAATATTCTCAGAACGTTGTTTTAATGTTTTTGTACTTGATGAATATTCTTGTAATATTAAAGGAAAAACATTCGGTAACACTTTAGAATAGGGAACACTTATTCACTATTAACTACTACATTTCCCTCAATGAATTCCTAATTTGCTGCTTATTAATAGTTAGTAAGGTAGTTGTTAAGTTTAGGTATTGGGTAGGATTAGGGATGTATAATACGGTCATGTAGAATAAGGCATTAATATGTGCATAATTACTACTAATAAATGTATAATATTCTAGTAATATGCATGCTAATAAGCAACTAGTTAAGAGACCCTAAAATAAAGTGTTACCAAACATTCTTAGAACAACATTGTTGGAACATTGTTTTGATGTTATTTGAACTTGATGAATGTTCTCTTAATATTTAAGGAAAAAGTTCCTAGAAAAATATTCTCAGAACGTTGTTTTGATGTTATTTGAACTTCATGAATGTTCTCTTAATATTAAAGAAAAACGTTCCTAGAATAATATTCTCAGAACGTTGTTTTGGTGTTATTTTGTGCTTGATGGAGGTTCTCATAATGTTAAAGGAAATATGTTCTTAGAACAACATTCTTGGAACATTGTTTTGATGTTATTTGTGCTTTATAAAAGTTCTCATGGCTTTGAAGAGAAAACGTTATTAGAACAATGTTGTTTTGATTTTTTTGTTTTGATTTTTGCACTTGATGAAGGTCCTCTAATCTTGAAGGGGACATGTTACAACGGCATTCTCAAAACATTGTTGCTAATTTGAACTTGCTGTAAAGGCCAAAAAAGAAAGAAAGAACTTTTTTTTTTTAATGTTGATAGAAAATTATGAAACAAAATAGAACTGTGTGTTTTATATACATATCCTGTTTATTATGCATACACATAAAATATTTTAACTTTAAAATACTACATCTCCAAAATGTAATTTTACATTTCCAAGCCAAGTCTATGCACTTCCAATTTTATGACACAATAACAGTGAAACTTAAGTAAACAGCATTACACTGAATTTTATAAATTAATATGAAGCTAGTAATGACGTTAATTTTTTGGAGGATTAGTATGCTGCCCAGTTGAGATCCCAGGATCTCTGTGTAACCCAAACATTGCTAGCTGAGGCAACTTGTCCTATGCAGCAGCAGCAGCTGTGTCCTGTGTTGTCTTGTGCACCATGGTCCAAGAACATTGGGTCTCATTCACTAGTAATTGCGTACGTTTTTCGTATTTATACGCACATTTGACCTTCTCACTGAGGGGGCCCGGCCACCTCGGTCACTGTGCCCCCTCACCTCTGGTGCCGTCTCCGTAGTGGGCCCCCTGATTTTAGTCAGTGAGGCACGGTACTGCCCTGGGAAGGTTTCCCAGGCTGTTAAATACACAGATTAAAAGCTAAATGTTTTCATTTCGGTTCGTTCTTAGCAAAAAAAAAATATTTTTTTTCGTCCAGGTTATGCAGAGGGAAATAAGAACGGTGCTGCATTTAGAAAGAATTCTTATTAACTTTGCTATTATTCTTGAATTTTCAAACTGGTAACACTTTGCAGTTTCGAATTATGCCTTTACTGTATGACCAAAAATTACGGAGTAGTCTATTTTATGTTTCAGCTGTTTGATCGCGCCGGCGCCTCACACGCACACTAATCTACTGCATTAATTGGAAACAGTGCATCCTTTCACCGTGCTGTTCGGCGTGAGACCCGGTCCACTGTGGCATATTTTTGCTCATTATGATATTTTTCCGTCGATACTGGAACGCGCGTGAACTACAAAGCCTATTTTACCTAATAAGGCTAATAGTTTAGCTTCAGCTACATCACGAATATGGACACATTTGGATTTGTGCCTGAGAGAAGTAAGCCCAACTTTACCTTACGTTTCTTTATAAATTAATTTGTTTTGGCATGTTTATTGCTAAGCATATATTATTATATACTGCGATTATATTTACCCATTAGAATTATATATTTTTAAATTCTTATTCTGTTCTGATACGGTTAAATTTAAAGAATTTGTTGTAAAGTGAGGGGAACTAAATTATCCTATAGTATTTATAATGTTGGTACATTACAACATTATTAGGCCTGCCGTTTTTCTGAAAATGCAACTTATACGAGACGTATCTTTTTTTTT
>NW_015542325.1:8341-10973 GCF_001515605.1 Sinocyclocheilus anshuiensis | reverse complement strand
TGTGTGTTTGTAATTTTAATATTTTTATCTATAGGCCTATACAGCAAAACTACAGAGCTTCCAGTAGGTTATTTTAAGGAGCTGTAAACACGGGAATCTCCGACCGCATGCAATCTTTGACGAACACCCAATTCATATATCAATCTAGGCTATATGTTATTAAATTGTACATATGTTATATATCAGATTATTTTATTTACAAGTTTCATGTTTGTGTTTCAATCGTTAAAAGCACTTTTACAAATTCCATTTGCTCAATTATAGAATGTGCACTGCAGCAAACTACAAAAGCTATTTAAAAAAAATAGAATGAGATTATATACCATTATAAACGTTGTATCAACTGAAGGCATGCTTAAAGCGCTGCTTGGGCTGGCGCGTGCATCTCATCACCCACAGGTTCCGGCTGTGCGTGTGGTCCATAAGGAGCAGGTACACCCCGTGCCATTGCGATGTTGTGCAGTACACAACATGCTAAAACAATCTGACAGATTTTGTCTGGCCTGTATAACAGCATTCCACCAGCTGCATCCAAGCACATCCAACGGGATTTGAGTAACCCGATTGTGCGTTCTATCACTGAGCGCGCACGGGCATGTTTCAGGTTGTAGCGCACTTATTGAGGGGTCGTTGGGTTGGCTAGAGGTGTCATAACCCCTGTCACCTACAACAAGCATCATGATAATGAATTGATCGCGCCGGCGCCTCACACGCACACTAATCTACTGCATTAATTGGAAACAGTGCATCCTTTCACCGTGCTGTTCGGCGTGAGACCCGGTCCACTGTGGCATATTTTTGCTCATTATGATATTTTTCCGTCGATACTGGAACGCGCGTGAACTACAAAGCCTATTTTACCTAATAAGGCTAATAGTTTAGCTTCAGCTACATCACGAATATGGACACATTTGGATTTGTGCCTGAGAGAAGTAAGCCCAACTTTACCTTACGTTTCTTTATAAATTAATTTGTTTTGGCATGTTTATTGCTAAGCATATATTATTATATACTGCAATTATATTTACCCATTAGAATTATATATTTTTAAATTCTTATTCTGTTCTGATACGGTTAAATTTAAAGAATTTGTTGTAAAGTGAGGGGAACTAAATTATCCTATAGTATTTATAATGTTGGTACATTACAACATTATTAGGCCTGCCGTTATTATTTCTGAAAATGCAACTTATAGGAGACATATCTTTTTTTTATTTTCCTACATTCTTTTTTTCAGAAATGGAAGTAACTCAAAATGTTGTGTGTTTGTAATTTTAATATTTTTATCTATAGGCCTATACAGCAAAACTACAGAGCTTCCAGTAGGTTATTTTATGGAGCTGTAAACACGGGAATCTCCGACCGCATGCAATCTTTGACGAACACCCAATTCATATATCAATCTAGGCTATATGTTATTAAATTGTACATATGTTATATATCAGATTATTTTATTTACAAGTTTCATGTTTGTGTTTATCCCGTTTTTTCCCCCCGTTGCATCTGAAAACATTTTTTTTTTTCAAAGCAGCCGTGCCATTGCGATGTTGTGCAGTACACAACATGCTAAAACAATCTGACAGATTTTGTCTGGCCTGTATAACAGCATTCCACCAGCTGCATCCAAGCACATCCAACGGGATTTGAGTAACCCGATTGTGCGTTCTATCACTGAGCGCGCACGGGCATGTTTCAGGTTGTAGCGCACTTATTGAGGGGTCGTTGGGTTGGCTAGAGGTGTCATAACCCCTGTCACCTACAACAAGCATCATGATAATGAACCTTTATTTAAATGAACTAAAAAATATTCTGGGCACACTTCTACTCACCAAGAAGCCATCCCTCTTCACCACCCCCAGCTTGCAAGCGCTGTCCTAAATAACTGTTTTGTAAAATAAAGGAATCGTGAGTTCCTCCGGGCCAGCGTGCAACAACATTTAGTATGTTACAGCTGGCATCGCAGACTATTTGAACGTTGATGGAGTGGTAATTTTTTCTGTTCACATAGTTTATTGCATTTGCGGATGGTGCTTTCATACGCACATGGGTACAGTCTATTGCACCGACGGTATTAGGTATGCCACTGATCTCATAGAACCCCCTCTTAACTATCATCTGGTGTGCCACGTCATAAGGAAGACCTACAATAGCTTTTACCACCTTGTGAATAGCACGGCTTATAGATCGAGGGTTGGGAAATTCCGGCTCGGTCCCCAATTTCACTTTGAAATGTTCCCGTAGCAAGTAATCCGATAGTACACAGAACGTAATTATATGTAGGGTTCTTTACACATGCTTATAAGGCCCCGGGCGTACATGATTATTGCGTACGTGTGGTATAAGTTGTTCTTGAATTTTTTCGTACATTTAGAATAAATTTTAGTACGAAAGTTTTTGATTAATCATGATTTATTCGTGAAAACGTCCGTACGCGCATTTCACGCAAAAATTTGTGTCTACGCATGTTTAGTGAATGAGACCCATTGCTTTGTTTCACATTGTAAAATGTATATGGCTGACATTACAATAATGCTACTCTGACATGGTTTAAAGCATCAGATGGAAGGCTCTCACTACGACCGAAGGGAGCTGCGGCTCTGCTGCACCGGAAGGGAGAGCCCTGTCCGATGTT
>NW_015542325.1:0-8104 GCF_001515605.1 Sinocyclocheilus anshuiensis | reverse complement strand
CGATGACCATCGACCGAGAGCTTGGATCTGCTGCTGTGAGAGGCCTTTTTGAGCTGCTGTATTTACTGCCCCGATTCGGAAGGAGTCGAATCTTTCTACGGATATGACTGGTTGGACGATGTTTATTGAACATCGTTTGGATAGATGTTTTTGAAACCAAAAATGTGTGACGGGGTGGTTACAGTCATCGACAAAAAGAGGGTCAAGAGGGGATGTAGACTGAGAGCTTCTGAACTGTAGGCAAGAAAAAAGGCCTGATACGGTTGGATTGCTGACGGGAGGTTAAAAAATTCAGACGTTGTGACCTCTTTTTCCTGATCTGATTTATTTTGTTTGATGAAATAGGAGATAGTTTCGCTGTCGAGCACGGAAAGGTCGGAGACTGTTGGATGGAGTTTGAGGTTGAATAGAAGTTATTGTGAATTCCAAGCATCTCAGGAAACCACAAAAAGCCAGTATGAACATTGCATCGAGTCTACGAGCGGTATGAAGTGAGTGGTACCCTGTGCGGAGAATGTGGATACATTTAGAAAGAACGTCGAAAGTTATTGGCTGTCTAGCGTCCAGGCTTGGAGGATGAGAGCGCTGAATTCCTTTGATCAAAAGAGATGCTTGAAAATTGTTTATTTCAGGAGAGGGGGGCGCCGTAGATTAATTTGTGAAAAAAAATTGGATGCCGCTTAGATAACTTTTGATTGACCGGGCTTGGAGGATCTCACAGGTGTTAAGGTAGGAAACGAAAGATGTGATTGAGAGGAGGGAGAAATCGGGAAATGGCAGGTTGTACGAGAGGTGGAAAGCTTTAAATCATCTCCAAGCAGTTAGATAAGATTGGATGGTTCTGGGTGAAACTGCTTGGAGGATCGAAGCGAGTAACGCGTTGAGGAGGTTTTAAGGGATGTGTTATGGGAATACGAGTTGCGAATAGTGAGGTACTGGGGTTGGCGATGGGTCCGCCTCCGGAGCCAGCGCTCTGAATTTCTGTGAGAATCTGAGACTTGATGGAATTAGGCACAGGGGGTGGTTCCTGAGTTGGACGTCTGCAGCGGGGGCTGCTGGCCATTGATAGGAAAAAGGAGTAGCGGAAGGGTAAGAGTTAGGTGGCTGAGCTTGAATAGCTAGCGGAGGCAGCCTCAAGCTAACGTCTGCCGTCGGAGGTAGAAGGGAGGGGGAAGGATAGGAGTTTGGGAAGCTACGCCAGCGGGCAACGTTGCGTGCGGCGCTGTTATATATATATACACGTACTGTACTTGTATGTTCCACCTGGGCCAGACTGATTGATTATCTGATTGTGCTCCTCCCGAACCTTGTTAATAAAACATCATATAAAACAATAACTAGTATTGGGAATTTTTGCATATAGAAATGTGACTTTACATTTAACTTCAATACATTTAAATAAATAAATAGAAGAAAATAGGAAACATTAAAACAAAAACACACCAGATCTGTAACAACAGGTAAGACAGCCCATGACATCCTATAACTAGAAAAATAATTACTAGTAGATAAGCAAGATTGAGGTCAGTCAGGGGAGAGAAAAAAATTAAACAATAATAACAATACATATAAAGCAAAAAAATAAAGAAATTATTAAATAATAATAATGACAAATAATAGCAATCAATAAATGAAATAAACAAATAATAATTATAAATGTTATAATATAGAAAATAATTATAAAGTAAATTAATTCAAGCAAAAATTCACAGTATCCCTGAAAATGACTGGGGTCTTTAAACCTTTAAACCTGGTCAAAAATGTCAAGGAAAACAGAGCAGTATCCCAAACTAATTCAAGATCAATTTACTCGGCGATCCATGTCCTGCAAAACAAGTTCCCTATCTGTCGTTCACCACGAGTTATGTCGTGACGACATTAGGGGTCTAACTTGGGAGACCAATCATCTCTGAGTTTAAGAGAAAACGCCAATGACAATTAGCTAGTGGATTTTGCATGCTGAGCCACTCCCCGTGCACATGTGTATATAAGGCGACAGCGTGCATTCACTCATTAGATTTTTGCTTCAGAGCCGAGCGGTGAATGCAATACTCACTACAAAGCTTTCAACTTTGTGTTGCGGAGGCTGTTCCTGGTTGGTGTTATGGCACGTTACAGCGGTGTCCCTGTCAGCAGAGATTCCCCCGGGACACTTCAGCTAAAAGAGCAGTTTCCTCTAAAAGAGCAAATCATGGACATTTCGCATCTTTTTCAAGATGCCGTTTCGTCCGTGTCCTTCTGGATGCGGCTCACAACTGCATTCTGCTCAGGTTCCTTTCTTCCCGGAGGTGCATGAAGAGGTGACGAAGTCGTGGACGGCCCCTTTTAAGGCCAGAAGCCACTCGTCTCCCTCTTCCGTCCTCACTACCCTTGATGGCGGGGCAGCCAGGGGCTATGAAGACATTCCCCAGGTGGAGAGAGGGGTTGCAGTGCACTTGTATCCGCAAAACGCAGTCACTTGGAGAAATCGTCCGCGTCTCCCGTCCAAAGCCTGTAAGCTGTCGGCGGCTCTCGCTGCCAAAGCTTACAGTGCTGCAGGCCAAGCTGCCTCTGCCCTGCATGCCATGGCGATCCTGCAGGTACACCAAGCCAAGGCACTCAAACAAATGCACAAGGGTAGTACCGACTAGGGGTGGGAATCTTTAGTCACCACACGATCCGATTCCAGAACGATTCTTGATCTACTTTTCCCCCCCTTATTAATGAATTAGTTTACCGACTTCAGAATCTTAAAATCCTTACATTTACATATCCTTACATAAGTATTTAAGTACTTTTTAAAATAATTACAATTGTAATCATTTTTTTCAATTTGTATGTGTTTTTAAACTTTTTTAAACTAGAATTTTAAACTAATATAACTTCAAAACATACAAGCAAGTAGCAAATAATAAAGAGGGGCATAATAACATATTACAAACAACAAACAGAGTGCTTTCAGTATTTAAGATTATCTGAACGTCTTCCATTCAAGATCTGTGAGTGATTTTTCTTCATCTTTACTGTTGTTTTTTACTATGACATCATAGACAGCGGGAGATCTATTAAGCTGGATTCACGCATGGATCTCTTTTGAAATATAACAAGTAATGTGGTTTGTCCTGTGCGTTTTATCCCTTAAGACATAACTGGCTGTGTTTACATAAATTTTGCGTCCTAAAACCATTTTGAGACGTTAAAATTAAAACGGCATTAAACCACTTATACGGAGTCGCGTACAGCCACATGCGCGAGCAGTCTTCACAAACAAAGCGCGCGTCATTTGAAACAGCTGGCGACACGAGCGACAGTGACCGTTGGCGACAGAATGTGGGCGTGTCAAGCGATGCGAGTCAAGCGACAAAAGTTAAGAAATGTTTAACTTTATGCAAATGACCAGCGAATTTCGCGAGCGACAACCAATAGGAGTGAAGAATCTGTCAGTGTGAGCACTGCTGTAGTTTATATAACAACACTCTCCAACAGCAAAATGGTACTTTTATTCATTTAAGTCTAATTCCTAGTCATAATATAATGTTATCTTAGTTTTACCGGCAATATATAGTTTGTGATTGCATTTTATATGTCCAGATATGTCCAGACGTGCAGTCTACCAATAACATTAGAGCGACAGCAGTAGGAACGCCCACAAGCGTCTTCACAGCACAGAGTCTAGCGACATGCAGAGAAAAAGTCGCTGGCAGTGTGAACGGGGCTTAAGGAAAGTACCGACAGGCGAGACCGCACACTACAAGTGTAACATCAAACAAAGCGCTCGTCTCTCACAGCGCATCCAGTGCAGTGAAGCCCGTGAATGTCCTTGCAATTCGCTTCAACCTTTCCGAACTTTATGAAATATTATTTTACGGAAGGTTCGAGTGGTGTATGTGTGTGAGGAATTGGAAGCAAGCAGAATACGGGTGTTTCTAAAGAAAACTCAACGTCATCGCGCATCTAGTTAAAAACTAAGCTCCGAATCGATTCTGAAATTCTCACAATCAATCCAGAATCGTAGGAGAGAGAATCACGATGCATCGATGGATCGATTTTTTTCTCCCACCCCTAGTACCGACCCTAAGTTGATGCAGGAGCTGCGCACAGTGACTGACTTCACACTCCGGGTGACAGGAAGGCGATGTCCTCTCTGGTGGTCCAGGAGCGCCCAACCCGTCCCGCTGGCTCATTCAGACGGTTTGACTCGGCCACGTGATTCAGTTCGCCAGGTGACCTTGCACGAGCAGATTGCTGTTCTATTGGCGAAGGATGCAATCGAGCTGTCCCTCCAGCCAAGATGAGGAAGGGGTTTTACAGCCCTTACTTCATCATACCCAAGAAAAGTGGTGGCCTTCGATGTATCTTGGATCTGTGAGTCTTGAATCAGACCCTTCACAAGCTCCCATTCAAGATGTTGATGCAGAACTGCGTTCAAGCCCAGGATTGGTTTGCAGCGATCAGCCTGAAGGACGCGTACTAGCATGTCTCAATCCTTCCTCGACCCTACGGTTTGCGTTTGTAATGTTGTAATGTAATGTTGTAATGTAAACGCCACCCACATTCCGGGGGAGTTCAATCGTACAGCCGACGCACACTCACGACAGCTCACTTTCCCTGGAGAATGGCGACTCCATCCCTAGGCGGTCCAGCTGATTTGGAGTCGATTCGGGGAAGCTCAGGTGGACCTGTTTGCTTCTCACGAGTCGTCCCACTGCCAGCTGTACTATTCCCTGACCCCGGCCCCCCTGGGCACGGAGCACACAGCTGGCTCCGGGCTCTACGCAAGTATGCGTTTCCCCCAGTGAGCCTGCTGGCACAGACTCTGTGCAAGGTCAGGGAGGACGAGGAACAGGTCCTGCTAGTTGCGCCTTACTGGCTCACCTGGACCTGGTTTACGGAACTCATGCTCCTCGTGACAGCCCCTCCCTGGCGCATCCCCCTCAGGAAGCACATTCTTTCTCAGTAGCTGGACACCATACGGCACCCGCGTCCAGATCTCTGGAACTTCCACGTGTGTCTCCTGCACGAGACGTGGCAGACCTAAGTGACCTACCACCAGCCGTGGTAGACACTATCACTCAGGCTGGAGCTCCCTCTACGAGGTAAGCCTATGCTTTTAAGTGGAGTCTGTTCACGAATTGGTGTTCTTTTCACCGAGAAGACCCCCGGAGATGCTCAATTAGAGTCTTGTTTTCTTTCCTGCAAGAAAGGTTGGAGCGTCACCCTCCACCTTGAAAGTGTATGTTGCTGCTATCCTCCTAGGACACCCCTGATACCTCCTGGGATCTCTCTGTTGTCCTGGCTGGACTTTAGTGGGATCCCTTTGAGCCGCTTGATTCAGTCGAGCTGAAGTTCCTGTCTCTTAAGACAGCGCTCCTGATCGCGCTCACTTCCATCAAGAGGGTCGGGGACCTCCAAACATTTTCAGTAAGTGAAGAGTGCCTTGTGTTTGGGCTGGCCTACTCTCACGTTGTCCTGAGACCCCAGCTTGGATACGTGCTCAAGGTTCTCACCACTCCCTTCGGAGATAAGGTGGTGAACCTGCAAGTGCTGCCCCCGAAGGAGGCAGATCCAGCCTTGGTGTTGCTGTGTTCCGTAAGAGCGTTACGCATTTACGTGGACCCCACCCAGAGCTTCAGAAGCTCTGAGCAGCTCCTTGTCTGCTACGGAGTTCAGCAGAAAGGGAAGTCTGTCTCCAAGCAGAGGTTGGCCCACTGGATAGTGGATGCTATCTCCTTGGCGTACCAATCCCAAGGCGAGCCGTGCCCCCTGGGGATGAGAGCTCACTCCACTCGGAGTGTTGCCTCCTCCTGGGCATTGGCGCATGGCGTCTCTCTGGCAGACATCTGTCGTGGTGGCTTCTGCCGGTGCTGTGAGGAATCATTCTCAGAGTCTTTGGGTTTTGATGCCAGAAAAATAGACTTTTATTATCAGAGAGATAATGCAGTCTAGAGATGATCTGCAGAAAATCTCTCGAGTCTGTGTCTGTAATCTCTTTTATACAGTGCTTTCCGAAGGCGTGCCTATTTTCAATACATTTCATACATATGGTCAATGTTTATCAACTCGTTTACCTCTTTTGGCTGTGTCTCCAGCCTGCCACCCAGAAGCAGACAGGAGGCCCCAATTTATGTTCCATGACTAAAGAAGCCCCATCATATATTTTGTCTAATGTCAAAACAGGATATGCAACTTTACCATATACTGTATTTTTGTAATGTCTGCACCAAGGAGGTCTCATGCAGGCCTCACACACAGGCAGATACATGATTATAACAGTAGAATAACTTGATACATAAATGGCTAGATTCACATTGATTATACTTGATTAGTTCATATTTTGACCAATAAAAATCTTCTACACTGTCGAGCTGCGGGCTGGGCGACACCTAACACCTTCGGAAGGTTTTACAACCTTTGTGTAGAGCCGGTTACTTCCTGTGTGTTGGGTAACAGGTAATTGGCAGGAAGAACTGGCTTGGTGTTACGCTTGCTGCGCCATTCCCCCTCACACAGGGATGTGAGCGGCTTTTTTCTCCCAATAGAGTTCCCCAGTTGACGATCCCTGGTCGAGCATCCTCCAGCACCCCCGGCAGTCAGACTTGTTGGGGTAGGATGTGGTCTCCTTTTCCTGAAGGCTCGCTTTCCCATCGTTCTGCCAGACTGAAAAGAACAAATAAGAAGATTTGAAGCAATCTTTCACTGAAGGTTGAAATCCCTTCCGAAAACTTTTTGTGGACGGAACAGCAGCATGGCCTTCTCCAGCAGCGAGGTACACTTCGGTACCAAGGTCAGTGTATTTGCGCTGGGGCTTTGGGAAGGTTACGACCTTAGCGTAGCTTTTGTCTTGACAAGCTACGGCTTGTCAACATTTGCAGCGCCACAGGGTTGTGACGATGTTCAGGTTGTGGCATTTTCCATAGACCCCTAATGTCGTCACGACATAACTCATAGTGACCGACAGATAGGGAACGTCTTGTTTATGTACGTAACCCTCGTTCCCTGATGGAGGGAATGGAGATGTTATGTCCCCATGCCACAACCTAGAACCACTCTCTGTTGCCGGGACACGTTCTCGGCTACTCAGCGTAAAACCTAATGAGTGGATGCACACTGTCGCCTTATTTACCCGTGTGCACGGGGAGTGGCTCAGCATGCAAAATCCACTAGCAAATTCTCATTGTTTTCTCTTAAACTCAGATGATTGGGCTTCCAAGTTAGACCCCTAACATCATCACGATATAACGTCTCCATTCCCTCCATCAGGGAACGAGGGTTACGTACATAACCGAGACGGTTTTTACCATCAACTTTCACCTTTGGACCAACGAAGTATGCAAGGCATCCTTGTTGCTGAGCCTTCTTGACAAGTGGCCTAAGTTTGTTACGCTGCTCTCGACATTCGTGGGACAGATCTTCCACGAAACGCAAGTGGTGTTTTACCAGATAAGTAGAGTTCTTTGTAGCTTTACAGAGCATGGCTTGAAAATTACACACTGTGAACTTTAGGATAATTCCAAGGTTTTTGTCCAGGGGACAGAGCGCTTCCGCTCCTCTTTCCCCAAACAGTGTATCACATCGATGAGCTCAAGAGATTTGACGGTAAAAGCTGGGATGACAGCCTCACATACTTCTGAAACTTTCTGTCTGATGTTTTCTCCTGGTTGCTCAGACAGACCGTGGAGCCATAGATTCCATCTCCTCTTATATCTGAAAAGATCCTGTACTTTATTCTCCAACTTTTATTGGATTATTTTTTCCCGCAGTTCTTAACTGTTTTTCAACGTGCTTCACTTTTCCTTTGATATCTTTAATTTCCTCTGTCAGAAATT
Organism: Sinocyclocheilus anshuiensis; assembly: GCF_001515605.1. Taxonomy (NCBI): domain Eukaryota; kingdom Metazoa; phylum Chordata; class Actinopteri; order Cypriniformes; family Cyprinidae; genus Sinocyclocheilus; species Sinocyclocheilus anshuiensis. The sequence goes on along the minus strand of NW_015542325.1, from coordinate 299 downwards.
CAACATCTTCACATCCTCAATGCCTGTCAAGAATGTCAACTCTTTCGTTGATGACAGACTTGAGAGATATTATTATAACAGGACACAGAGGTGAGTAATACTACAGGTAAATAACAATTCACCAGAAAGCAGTCTCAGCCATAGACGAGACCAGACAGTGTGTGTGTGTGTGTGTGTGGAGTGTCCTTTTATCTGGTGATGGTGACAGGTGTGACTGAGTGAGGGTGGAGCCTGGCGATTCTGTGACAACATACGGCTGGGCGATATGGGCAAAAATTAATATCTCTGTATTTTTTGGC
>NW_015542324.1:845-939 GCF_001515605.1 Sinocyclocheilus anshuiensis | reverse complement strand
GGGCCAGGACCCCTGGGTTGTTCGGGCTCAGACCTGGACCTTCGTCTCAACGGATATTTGAAGGCCGCTGAGCGCGCCTTCGCCTCCCTGAATT
>NW_015542324.1:0-94 GCF_001515605.1 Sinocyclocheilus anshuiensis | reverse complement strand
GCAGGAGGATTGAGAAGGCTCAGCCTCAGCTTCTTCGCTCTCTTCCATCTATTTCCTGCTCTTCCTGGGCTGAACCCAGCAGAGCACTGGCCCC
>NW_015542323.1:88845-108640 GCF_001515605.1 Sinocyclocheilus anshuiensis | reverse complement strand
TCGACCATCGGCCACCCTGCCATCTAAAGAAAGAAATTTGAAATAATTTGAAAATTAATAAAAAAATAAATGTGTAAATAAACACATTTAGATGACAACTTCTTGATTCTGCAATCCTATTACAGCATATGTTTGCCTTTCTATTACTAATAATATAAAAGCAATCGCTATAACACTTTTTGTGTATACCTTTTAATTTCATTATTTTAACAGTTCTATCTGATTATTAGACAGAATCTATTCTATCCGTATTACACAGAACTGTTAAACGGTGACAGCAAACAATGAAGAGTGAGCGCTGTGTGCTCAGGCACTGCCATTATCAGTGCCGGCAAAATAAAAGTCCCGCCTCGAACACATCGGCCAAACAGAAAATCTGTGGAATTCGGCTCCTCGTTTTTCAACTGTGTTTTTGACTAAATCTTAGATTGTCTGATTCGGTCTGATACCCTACAATTACTAAGAGTACAATGGTTAATGATATCCACTTAACTTTATATTTTAAATGCATTTTAACATTCAATACGCCTTAATTGCTTATTAGGTTATATTTTTGTTTACACATGGTTAAAATATGTTTACTTTAGTGGTAACCATGGAAATCGTCTCAGGTTACGTGTGTAACCATGATTCCCTGAGAAGGGAACGAGACACTGCATCCTCTAGAGGTTGCTATGGGGAACGCCCTCAGCGTGACCGGTGTCTGAAGCATATATCTTAAAAACGACAATAACATTGGCCGGCGACAGCCTATGACGTCATTACCCTGTGCGATCACAGTATAAAAGGGCGCCGGGATAACACGTCATCCGCTTCTTCGTCTGAAGCTTGCGTCTGCAGCATGGTAAGGAAACTAGAGGACGCAGTATCTCGTTCCCTTCTCAGGGAATCATGGTTACATAGGTAACCTGAGACGTTCCCTTTCGAGGGAACTTCGAACTGCGTCCTCTAGAGGTCGCTATGGGGAACGGTATACCCACGCCTCCATGCTGAGGGGAGTGCATACCAAACCACAGGTGAGCACTAAGTACTAACTCTACCAAAGCTTTAAGGGAGTTGCCCCTTGGACGTTTAGACGGCTATCAGTGACATTATCCCCTACGGCCAAAAGCCTAAGCTACAGACCCCATAAACTTACCTGTTAGGGCCAGGACTCATGGTCCCAGGGTAGAGCTCAAAAGCTTGGAATCAAGAAGAGATTCCTTTAAGGGGATACGACCAAGCGCCTAGAATCATAACTAGGTCTTGGCCTGTCACCCAGGGGGCTACTGCTTGCTCTGCATGAGCTTGCTGAAGGAACTGTCTCGACAGACCCCTAGTAGCAACACACTGTTAAAGTAGGTATCACTGAGGAAACATAGGTAGAGTGGTGCCCAAGGTGGAACCGGGGCCTGACCGACTCAAAGAAAGGGCATGAAGCCGCAGTGCGTAATCCCTACCATACAGGATTTTTAGAAAGAACGCGAAATGCTTGATGTGCGAACTTACCACAGCGTGGATTTTAGGAAGTTCACAGAGACTTCGCGTGCACACTTACCATAACATGGATTTTAAAGATACCGTTGCTAAGGGGCCCTAGAGACTCTGAGGGCCCCAATCGGGAGCGGCAGGCTCAAAGACAACCCTCTGAGGTGAGGGGAGCACTGCCTGACTTGACCCGAATAGAGGCAGCTTATCAGGGAAGCAGCAAGCGGCCCAACTACCTGATGTCACTGCCACGGAGCTCAAGAGTGGAGGGTTCAACCCCTAGCGGAGAGAGAGGAACCCAGCTCGACTGAAGCGACCAATAGCCCATTTTCGTTAGGAGAGGGTCCTTCGAGAGCAGCACTCTCGGATCTCAAGCTGAGGCGGACCCTTACAGCACATATTGGGAGCGACTCATAGCTAACCCTCACAGAGAGGGGAGCACTTCTCAGCTCGACCAGAAGGGGGCGCTAGATTAAAAGGGGTAACCCAGCAGGGCCCAATAAGAGACAGTCCACTGGTGCAGCTGGACACGGTCTCATGCTCTCGATAGAGAGCGTGGGTCCCGTATAACCAGACCCGATAGAATCTGAAGAAATAGCGGGACCCAATAATCATTCATGCGTATAGAGCTTACTGTTCCTCAGAGCAGAAGCACAAAAGAGGGGTTTCCACAGAAACACAAATCCCTCTTACCTCAGGGAACGCAGTGTACTCCAGCCCACTCTGCAGAGGGGTGATTACTGGTTCGACCATAAGGGCAGTGTGACAGTGAGGACCCACGGACCCGACCGTCTATCGAGCGTTGATAACATAACAGGTCTGAGTAGCGCTGCAGAGAAAGGCTAGCATAAAATACACAAGAACTAGCAGTAGAGTAGATAAAAATGGATCATCCTCACCAACCATGGTTCCCACGCATGACTCAGGCTCATGATATAGGCTGTAGGCGAAGTCCGAAAGCCTGGACCCTCGTGGTTTTTTCAATGAAGGATTTAAAGGCAGCCGAGCACGTCTTGGCCTCCTGAAAACCTCACGACCACCGTCTCGACGGAAGTGCCGAAAAGCTCAGAAGGGGAAACCGGCGCATCAAGAAGAAAGCCCTTCTCTTTTGACCCGATATCCACCAGACTCACCCACAGATGTCTCTCCGTAACCACCATGGCTGCCATTTTTTTGGATCTGCCAATAGCAGTGGCGGCCTGCTTATTGGCACGGAGAGCAAGATCCGTGGTGCAACGCAACTCAGCCACCTCATCAGGGGATAGACCCTGACTTTATCCAGGTCTTTCAGCATAATCAGCCTGAAAAGCCTGAAGCACCACCATGGTGTGCAACAAGACTGCAGCCTGACTTGCTGCCGCGAGCCCTAAGAGAAGATGTCTCCCCCATGGAGAGATAGCAGGTCAGAGTCTCTTCAACAGGCGGCATCTTCTCATAACCATTCTCACGCATCCCCTCGATGTTGGCATAACTAGTATGCTGGAATCTGTGGCTGCAGGACGAGAATGCATTTTTCCAAACCTTCTCGATCTCCAAATGAAGATCGGGAAGGAATGGAAGGCTCGCTCTTTTTTTTTTTAAGCTCAAGCCGGAGTGCAGCATAATGTGGTTATCTGAGAAGGACATGATATAAATCATCTGTCCAACAACTGCAGACAGATCCACACTATACATTTCTTATATAAACATTAACAAATGTAATATAAACAAAAAGGAAATTACTGATAGGGAGAAATTTCCCGTCAGGTCCTTTCCATGTTCTCACCACGACCGCAACGAGCAGCATGCACTTAGCTCCCACGGGAGCTAAACACGCTCCGCCCAACCGCTAGATTACCACGGAAATCAAGCGCGAACGAAAACCGCTGCCGCGAATGCGTCGCTATTCCCGCGAGAGGCGAACGCACTCATGCACACGCTATCTACAAATTCGGGTAAATGGTGACGTACTCACATCCCCTCAGTAGTCCCCCGAATGCATCACGATGAGCACAAGCCGCCTCCTCGTGAGACGAGCGTGTTCAATTCATGCTTATCCTTCACAAGAAATAAGCAATGAATGCAGAGCGCATCCAACTCCCTCGAGAGCTGAACGCACTTGCTCTTCACCACACACACACACACAGCACGCGAGCCGTGTGAAACTGCAGGGATCAGAGCAAAACCTCTGGCGAGAAACATGCACTCCTAGTCGTGTTTAGCTTTCATAAATAAAACGGTCAGTGAAGACGAAGAAGAGGATGACGTGTTATCCCGGTGCCCTTTTATACTGTGATCGTGCAGGGTAATGACATCATAGACTGTCGCCGGCCAATGTTATTGTCGTTTTTAGATATATGCTTCAGACACCGGTCACGCTGAGGGCGTTCCCTATAGCGACCTCTAGAGGACGCAGTTCGAAGTTCCCTCGAAAGAAAACTACAAACACTATAGTTGAACTATGGTCACTTTAGTAAAAGGGACTGCCAGTGACAGGCTGTTGCACGCAAAAAATGCAACCGTTTATAGGTGTATGAATTATATTAACATTACAGAATAGAAGATGATCAATATGAACTTTTAACGTTCAATTTAAATAAATGTAATTGCACAAACTATGTAGGCTACAATTTCAGTTTATTTATTGTGACATAATTCAAACATATATGTTTTTTCTGTCCTCTGATAAGCATTGTTCTGGGCTGCCGTTCCCAAAGGCATCAATGGTTACCTTTCAGTCAATCACTTTCGATGTCACATACCGACTGACGAATTGGGAATCTCGCTAGAGAGACCAATCTACTTCAAGTGTAAACTAAATGAGCCAATGCACATTGGCATGCAATGATTGCATCCAGCTGCCGCTGATCGCAGCGCGAGTATAAATAGGCAGCAGATGCACCGCATACTCAGCTTTTCGCTTCAGAGCCGAGCTGTGTTATCGTTCTGCTCCTGCCAAGCCTTTGTTTGAACGAACGAGTCAGCGCACTCAAAGGAGCTTTTTTGTGCGGGTCGTACGGCGCTACAGCGGCTTGGTCGACCTTCGTTGAGTGGGTGCAAACTACAGGCTACACTACCTCCTGTAGTGTTGCGGCGGCCATCTCCCCTGTGTGCTTCAGCACAACTAAAAGGGTACTCCTAAAAGAGCATTCATGGGTGAATGTCTTTTTAAAGACGCGTCTTTTTAAAGATGGCATTTCACCCGTGCATTTCTGGATACGGTCGTTATCTGGCGCCGAGTGATGGTCACGATCGCTGCCTCACGTGCCTGAGCATTAAGCACGCTGAGTTAGCATTCGTGGATGAGTCATGTTCTCATTGCAGGAAGATGACAATGTCGATCGCTGATCGAAGATGTCGATCGCTGCATCGGAGGGCGAGCCGGAGCTCTTTGGAGAGGAAGATTCGGCTGCGCTGCCGCCCTCTGGGATGGTAGCAATGCCTGAATTGGATCCAGAGATGACAGCTATGCTTTCCCGGGCCACCGAGAGGGTAGGGCTTGAGTGGAAACCTCCACCGCGTCCTGAGCCCTCGAGGTTGGATGACTGGTTTCTCGGGGTGGCTCGCACTGGTTCTCAGTGCCCCACTCCGGTGCCATTCTTCCTGGAGGTGCATGAGGAGCTCACCAGGTCGTGGATGGCACGTTTTACTGCCAGAAACCGGCCTGGAAGGTCCTCCTCCCTCACCACCCTCGATGGTGGAGCAGCCAAAGGGTATACGGAAATCCCCCCGGTGGAGCGGTAGGTAGCGATGCAGTTGTGTCCTGGTACCGCCTCCACCTGATGGGACAAACCATCTCTTCTCTCCCGGGTCAGCATCTGCTGTGGTACAAGTCCTTGTAGAGATTGAAAGAATGCCATCTTCTCCTGTTCCGTTGTTGGAGCTGGATCACATTCATCCTCCTCTGTCGCCAGCTGGCAGCAGCGGGCGGTTCGAGAGCGTCATCAAAGGCCCTACTCACGCACCCTCTGCCCAACCTTGGAACCAGGTAAGTGTTGCACCGCACAGTCGGACCCCGCTTCAGTTGGTCCATGAGCTGCCTGAGCCGGGCCCCTGCATTCCACCTCGCTGCCCAACTGCAAGTACGTCAGTGTTTCCGCTGGTCCCACTTGTACGGTATCTGGAAGCCTGGATAGTGCTGCCCAGCCCGTCTTGCTGGCTCCTTCGGACCATCAGACCCGGCTATGCGATTCAGTTCGCCTGGCGTCCCCCCAAGTACAGCGGCATCCACTTCACATCAGTTAAGGCAGCCGATGCTCATGTCTTGCGTGCAAAGGTCGCAGTCCTGCTGGCAAAGGACGCGATAGAGCCGGTCCCTCCAGCCGATATGAAGACGGGGTTTTACAACCCCTACTTTATTGTACCCAAGAAAGGCGGTGGGTTACGACTGATCTTGGACCTGCGTGTCTTGAACCGGGCCCTTCACAGGCTACCGTTCAAGATGTTAATGCAGAAACGCATCTCTGGGTGCATCCGTCCCCGAGATTTGTTTGCAGCGATTGACCTGAAGGACGCATACTACTCAGCCTGTTGGGCCTTCGGGTCAACTGGGAAAAGAGCAAACTCTCCACTGAAAAGTGCTCAGTCGGTGTTGAACTGCTTGAATACATTCAAGAGCAGGATGGCGGTCCCACTGAAACAGTTTCAGAGGCTCCTGGGGCATATGGCAGCTACGGCTTGAGTGGGTGCAAACTACAGGCTACACTACCTCCTGTAGTGTTGCGGCGGCCATCTCCCCTGTGTGCTTCAGCACAACTAAAAGGGTACTCCTAAAAGAGCATTCATGGGTGAATGTCTTTTTAAAGACGCGTCTTTTTAAAGATGGCATTTCACCCGTGCATTTCTGGATACGGTCGTTATCTGGCGCCGAGTGATGGTCACGATCGCTGCCTCACGTGCCTGAGCATTAAGCACGCTGAGTTAGCATTCGTGGATGAGTCATGTTCTCATTGCAGGAAGATGACAATGTCGATCGCTGATCGAAGATGTCGATCGCTGCATCGGAGGGCGAGCCGGAGCTCTTTGGAGAGGAAGATTCGGCTGCGCTGCCGCCCTCTGGGATGGTAGCAATGCCTGAATTGGATCCAGAGATGACAGCTATGCTTTCCCGGGCCACCGAGAGGGTAGGGCTTGAGTGGAAACCTCCACCGCGTCCTGAGCCCTCGAGGTTGGATGACTGGTTTCTCGGGGTGGCTCGCACTGGTTCTCAGTGCCCCACTCCGGTGCCATTCTTCCTGGAGGTGCATGAGGAGCTCACCAGGTCGTGGATGGCACGTTTTACTGCCAGAAACCGGCCTGGAAGGTCCTCCTCCCTCACCACCCTCGATGGTGGAGCAGCCAAAGGGTATACGGAAATCCCCCCGGTGGAGCGGTAGGTAGCGATGCAGTTGTGTCCTGGTACCGCCTCCACCTGATGGGACAAACCATCTCTTCTCTCCCGGGTCAGCATCTGCTGTGGTACAAGTCCTTGTAGAGATTGAAAGAATGCCATCTTCTCCTGTTCCGTTGTTGGAGCTGGATCACATTCATCCTCCTCTGTCGCCAGCTGGCAGCAGCGGGCGGTTCGAGAGCGTCATCAAAGGCCCTACTCACGCACCCTCTGCCCAACCTTGGAACCAGGTAAGTGTTGCACCGCACAGTCGGACCCCGCTTCAGTTGGTCCATGAGCTGCCTGAGCCGGGCCCCTGCATTCCACCTCGCTGCCCAACTGCAAGTACGTCAGTGTTTCCGCTGGTCCCACTTGTACGGTATCTGGAAGCCTGGATAGTGCTGCCCAGCCCGTCTTGCTGGCTCCTTCGGACCATCAGACCCGGCTATGCGATTCAGTTCGCCTGGCGTCCCCCCAAGTCCAGCGGCATCCACTTCACATCAGTTAAGGCAGCCGATGCTCATGTCTTGCGTGCAAAGGTCGCAGTCCTGCTGGCAAAGGACGCGATAGAGCCGGTCCCTCCAGCCGATATGAAGACGGGGTTTTACAACCCCTACTTTATTGTACCCAAGAAAGGCGGTGGGTTACGACTGATCTTGGACCTGCGTGTCTTGAACCGGGCCCTTCACAGGCTACCGTTCAAGATGTTAATGCAGAAACGCATCTCTGGGTGCATCCGTCCCCGAGATTTGTTTGCAGCGATTGACCTGAAGGACGCATACTACTCAGCCTGTTGGGCCTTCGGGTCAACTGGGAAAAGAGCAAACTCTCCCTGACGCAGAGGATCTCTTTTCTCTGTATGGAGTTGGATTCGGTCGAACAGACAGCATGCCTCACAGAGGAACGTGCTCAGTAGGTGTTGAGCTGCTTGAATTCATTCGAAGGCAGAACGGCGGTCCCACTGAAACAATTTCAGAGGCTCCTGGGGCATATGGCAGCTGCTGCAGCAGTTACACCGCTGGGCCTGCTTCATATGAGACCATTTCAGCACTGGCTCCATGGCCAAGTCCCGAGGTGGGTGTGGCAGCGCGGCACCAACCGGGTCCAAGTCACACCGGCCTGCCACCAAACCTTCACCCCGCGATCAGACCTCACGTTTCTTCAGGCAGGAGTGCCCCTAGAACAGGTCTCAAGGCATGCTGTGGTACACATGGATGCCTCCACCACTGGCTGGGGTGCCACGTACAACAGGCAAGCAGTCCCAGGGGTGTGGATGGCCTCCCAACTGCAGTGGCATATCAATTGCCTGGAGTTGTTAGCAATGCGCCTTGCCTTGAACCGTCCCAGAGGATGCTTACAAGGCAGGCACATACTGGTCCGTACGGACAACACTGCGACCGTTGCGTACATCATCTGACAAGGTGGTCTGTGCTCCCGTTGTATGTCGCAACTCGCCCGCCACCTCCTCCTTTGGAGTCAGAAGCATCTGAGGTCACTTCGTGCTGTTCACATTCCGGGCCTGCACAACCGTGCAGCCAACGAACTGTCACGAGCTGCGCTCCCCGGAGAATGGAGACTCCATCCAATTGGACAAGTTTTTAGGGCAGACTTGACCTGTTGAAAAGAGAGGTCTCCATTCCTCCAGGGCTGGTGCCACTCTTCTCTCTAGAAATACGGCGCATAGTCTTAGAGTTTGTACTTGACTAACTGGGGCCCAGGTCAGGAAGTAGACAGACTGGCTGAACCGACCGTCGGCTAGCCGCCTCACATCACAGAAGTCAGTTAATTCTCAACACATAGAGATTATTTCACCTAGATATCATACTATAGAGACTGTGTCTGTTCCCTAGCAGTCCCAGGGGTGTGGATGGCCTCCCAACTGCAGTGGCATATCAATTGCCTGGAGTTGTTAGCAATGCGCCTTGCCTTGAACCGTCCCAGAGGATGCTTACAAGGCAGGCACATACTGGTCCGTACGGACAACACTGCGACCGTTGCGTACATCATCTGACAAGGTGGTCTGTGCTCCCGTTGTATGTCGCAACTCGCCCGCCACCTCCTCCTTTGGAGTCAGAAGCATCTGAGGTCACTTCGTGCTGTTCACATTCCGGGCCTGCACAACCGTGCAGCCAACGAACTGTCACGAGCTGCGCTCCCCGGAGAATGGAGACTCCATCCAATTGGACAAGTTTTTAGGGCAGACTTGACCTGTTGAAAAGAGAGGTCTCCATTCCTCCAGGGCTGGTGCCACTCTTCTCTCTAGAAATACGGCGCATAGTCTTAGAGTTTGTACTTGACTAACTGGGGCCCAGGTCAGGAAGTAGACAGACTGGCTGAACCGACCGTCGGCTAGCCGCCTCACATCACAGAAGTCAGTTAATTCTCAACACATAGAGATTATTTCACCTAGATATCATACTATAGAGACTGTGTCTGTTCCCTGAACTAACTAATACAAAAAACGTCCAAAACAATTTAACCCAGGTAGCCAGCGCAATTGGGCCAATTGCAGTTGAGTGTCGGCTCATTCGGCTGTGTTCTGGCAGCAGCTCACCAAAAGTGAGCCAGCTCTGGCCGAGTAATGGTTGCCAGATTTGGCTAGGCTTTGGGTATGCAGATTTGTCCCGATTTGCACTGAGACACAGCACATTTAGCCACATTCGGCCCGATTACAGACCATAAGGGCTGGTCTGCTTTTGGCTGAGATATGGCCATGCAGATCCGGACCAGTTTAGGTTGAGTGCTGAGTTGAGTCTCCGTTTACAATGTGGTAAATAGTATGTAGCAGTGACGCTTAAACTTAAACATAATATCTTTTAACTGCCCATGTTATTTCTTGGTGTATTTTTTATTTGAATTCCTATTAATATTTTTTTTCCTTTTATCCAACATTCTGTTTTTTCTTTAACTACATTTAGAAAATGTATGATTTAATTCATATAATGAAACAAGCTTAAAGTGGTTAAGGAAACTTTAACATTATTTTTGCTATATGATTTTCAAGACATGCGGACTAGCTTTGTCATCTAATGACAAAACCTGATGGGCTTTTTATGCTGCTAATTGCCAGAAGACCAGAAGAACTTGCTACCCTGGTGAGTAAACGTTTGATAATCTAACATATAATATCATTTTAATAAACCGTTCTACACATATAATATCAACGTAATGTTTATTTATAATGAAGCTATAATTGTGAGTTCGCTGACATAGTGCTAGAGTTTAGCTCCAACCATAATCAAGCACACCTAATCCAGCTAATCAAGGTCTTCAGGATTACTAAGGCCATGTCCACACGTACACGGGTATTTTTATAAACTGAGTTTTTTCTTCTTCCGTTTAAAAAAAACTCTCCGGTCACATGAAAACGCAAACGCATGCTATGAAGCACTGTCAAGAGCATGCCAAACCAACAGGTGGCTATATAATTGCAACCGTGAAGCCATGTTGGCCAATCAGAAGCCTCGTGCTCAGTAGGTGTTGAGCTGCTTGAATTCATTCGAAGGCAGAACGGCGGTCCCACTGAAACAATTTCAGAGGCTCCTGGGGCATATGGCAGCTGCTGCAGCAGTTACACCGCTGGGCCTGCTTCATATGAGACCATTTCAGCACTGGCTCCATGGCCAAGTCCCGAGGTGGGTGTGGCAGCGCGGCACCAACCGGGTCCAAGTCACACCGGCCTGCCACCAAACCTTCACCCCGCGATCAGACCTCACGTTTCTTCAGGCAGGAGTGCCCCTAGAACAGGTCTCAAGGCATGCTGTGGTACACATGGATGCCTCCACCACTGGCTGGGGTGCCACGTACAACAGGCAAGCAGTCCCAGGGGTGTGGATGGCCTCCCAACTGCAGTGGCATATCAATTGCCTGGAGTTGTTAGCAATGCGCCTTGCCTTGAACCGTCCCAGAGGATGCTTACAAGGCAGGCACATACTGGTCCGTACGGACAACACTGCGACCGTTGCGTACATCATCTGACAAGGTGGTCTGTGCTCCCGTTGTATGTCGCAACTCGCCCGCCACCTCCTCCTTTGGAGTCAGAAGCATCTGAGGTCACTTCGTGCTGTTCACATTCCGGGCCTGCACAACCGTGCAGCCAACGAACTGTCACGAGCTGCGCTCCCCGGAGAATGGAGACTCCATCCAATTGGACAAGTTTTTAGGGCAGACTTGACCTGTTGAAAAGAGAGGTCTCCATTCCTCCAGGGCTGGTGCCACTCTTCTCTCTAGAAATACGGCGCATAGTCTTAGAGTTTGTACTTGACTAACTGGGGCCCAGGTCAGGAAGTAGACAGACTGGCTGAACCGACCGTCGGCTAGCCGCCTCACATCACAGAAGTCAGTTAATTCTCAACACATAGAGATTATTTCACCTAGATATCATACTATAGAGACTGTGTCTGTTCCCTGAACTAACTAATACAAAAAACGTCCAAAACAATTTAACCCAGGTAGCCAGCGCAATTGGGCCAATTGCAGTTGAGTGTCGGCTCATTCGGCTGTGTTCTGGCAGCAGCTCACCAAAAGTGAGCCAGCTCTGGCCGAGTAATGGTTGCCAGATTTGGCTAGGCTTTGGGTATGCAGATTTGTCCCGATTTGCACTGAGACACAGCACATTTAGCCACATTCGGCCCGATTACAGACCATAAGGGCTGGTCTGCTTTTGGCTGAGATATGGCCATGCAGATCCGGACCAGTTTAGGTTGAGTGCTGAGTTGAGTCTCCGTTTACAATGTGGTAAATAGTATGTAGCAGTGACGCTTAAACTTAAACATAATATCTTTTTGTTATTTCTGTTATTTCTTGGTGTATTTTTTATTTGAATTCCTATTAATATTTTTTTTCCTTTTATCCATTTTTCTTTATTTTCTTTAACTACATTTAGAAAATGTATGATTTAATTCATATAATGAAACAAGCTTAAAGTGGTTAAGGAAACTTTAACATTATTTTTGCTATATGATTTTCAAGACATGCGGACTAGCTTTGTCATCTAATGACAAAACCTGATGGGCTTTTTATGCTGCTAATTGCCAGAAGACCAGAAGAACTTGCTACCCTGGTGAGTAAACGTTTGATAATCTAACATAATTTTAATTTTTAATAAACCGTTCTACACATATAATATCAACATAATGTTTATTTATAATGAAGCTATAGTTCGCTGACATAATCAAGCACACCTAATCCAGCTAATCAAGGTCTTCAGGATTACTAAGGCCATGTCCACACGTACACGGGTATTTTTATAAACTGAGTTTTTTCTTCTTCCGTTTAAAAAAAACTCTCCGGTCACATGAAAACGCAAACGCATGCTATGAAGCACTGTCAAGAGCATGCCAAACCAACAGGTGGCTATATAATTGCAACCGTGAAGCCATGTTGGCCAATCAGAAGCCTGAAAAAGTTTCCAGTAGGCGGAAATAAGAGCGCAGGCTCCGACGTCACAAGCCAAGAACTCCGGTTTTGCGGTCTACACGATAACACTGCAAACTGAGTATTTGAAAATGTTCACCCTGGCAGGCGTTTTCAAAAATGTTAGGTTTCAGTAACCTGGTGCTGCGTTTGCGTGTGGACGAACGGCCAAACCGCGTAGAAAAAGCTGCGGTTTTAAAAATAACCGCATTCGTGTGGACAGGGCCTATAAAACCTCCAAGCAGGTGTGAGTTGGAGCTGGTTGGAGCTAAACTCTGCAGAGCTGCAGCCCTCCAGGAATTGAGTTTGACACCACTGTATTGCGACTGGTCTTTTTTTTTTTTTTTTAATCAGTGCAAAGAAATGCAAGTACTGGCAGTGCATCAGATGGAGAGTTTTAAAAGTTCATCAAAAGATGGCTGCTGCTCTCTTTGGACAGAGATGGGGGAAGAAAAGAGTGGGCCTGAATGCAAACAACCCTTACGAAAAAGAAGTTTATTCAAGTGTGCTAAAGTTCACTTTTAGTATAGTTGCAGTACAAACTAAACATTTTGATGTAAACTAGTTGTGTACTCAAAGTTTACTACTGTTATACTTAAAGTATACTTAAAAGTATACTTTTATATACTAGAAAGTGGGCCAATTTAGTCCCAATGAGTATTGAAATAGTACACTTACAAGTATACTACTAGTACACTGATATTTGTATACTTACTACATAAAGTATACTTAAAAATATACTTGAACTTTACTTAAGTATACTTACTAAAATAAACTTGAAGTATACTACTTTTTGGTAAGGGAAATTCTTCCAAAGGTATGTTCCAAATGTTAACATTTACCAGAAGTTCCATTTATGTTATCAGTTTGAGCTTGACTGAATAACCATACGTATCATTGTCTCTTCCCCTTTTTGTCTCTCTTTCTGTCAATCTGTCCCTCTTTTAGGATACGCTTCCTCCCGGAAGCTCCTGGATTTTTTTTTATTTTTATTTTTTTATAAATTCTAATATCACTCATATTTTCATTGTGTAATTTTTATACTTGGGGGAAAGGAGCACATATGGATGTTATGGGGTAATTCATGGGGTAGGTGGGGATGCCATGAAAAGAAATGCTGTAAGGGCCAAACCCTTAATCTTTGTAAAGGTGACATATTTAGTTGACATGCATAAGTACATGTAGACTTAACAAGGACACTGTAAAATATGTATTTTATTTTAGTTGGAAGTAGATGCCATCTTAAGGATTTTAAGGTAACAATGTCATTTTGTGGAAAAACAAATTATTCAAAGCTCTGGTTTTATATCAAAACTGGAAGGAGACTTTAATACACATATTTTAGAAGTGTACGTATATATATATATATATATATATGTGTGTATGTATTTTGTATTGTTTGTTTTTTTATTTATTTAGCGAACAAGACTAGTACTGGCTAGGTGCCGTCATGATTGTGACCCAGTGTTGGCTCAGTTTCAGCACCCAGTGTCGGACCAGTGCCGGCTAAGTGTACCATTTTGGTTGGTGTGATTGTGGCCCAATGCCGGTGGGGTTGGCCCAGTTTTAGTACCCAGACTTGGGTCAGTACCGGCTAAGTGTTTCAATTCTTGTCGGCGTGATTGTGGCCCAATGCCGGCAGTTTTGGCAGCCGGACTCGGGCCAGTGTATTTGGGCCGATTTTGGGGCGTCATTCATCCCATGTCCATGCCGAGCCTGGCAAGCGCAGTCGGGCTGAGTTATTTCTTCCGGCCTGCCGGATCTGGGCCATTATCGGGCCAAAACGTTTTGGCTACCTGGGAAGTGTAACAATTTAATTGATGTTCAACAAATAAAAAACAGATGTAATACAGATAAACAATTTATAAAGCTTGGCTTAATGAATATTAGATCCCTTTCAACAAAAGCGCTTTTTGTAAATGAAATGATCACGGATCATAACTAAGATGTGCTCTGTTCGACAGAAACCTGGCTAAAACCTGATGATTACATTATTTTAAATGAGGCTACCCCCCAAGATTACTGTTATAAACATGAGCCGCGTCCAAAAGGTAAAGGGGAAGGTGTTGCTACAATTTATAATAATATTTTCAGTATTTCTCAGAGCTCTGGTTTCAAGTACTATAACTCGTTTGAAGTAATGGTGATTCAAATAACATTACCCAGAGAAACAAGTGTTAATGATCAATTCCCTGTGACGTTTGTACTGGCTACTGTATACAGGCCACCAGGGCACCAAACAGACTTTATCAAAGAATTTGATGATTTTCTATCTGAGTTACTGCTGGCTGCAGAAAAAGTCTTAATTTTTGGTGATTTTAATATCCATGTTGATAATGAAAAAAGGATGCATTGGGATCAGCATTTATAGACATTCTGAACTCCATTGGGATTAGACAACACCTGCAGATGATATCTCGGATCATTATCTAGTCTCGTGTATACTCCATATAGCTAAAGCTGCAAATTCAACTCCCTGTTACAAATATGGTAGATCCATCACTTCTACCACGAAAGACTGCTTTGTAAATAATCTTCCCAATTTGTCTCAATTTCTCAGCATATCCAATAGCTCAGAAAAACTTGATGGTGTAACAGAAACTATTGACTCTCTCTTTTCTAGCACTTTAGATATGGTTACTCCTTTACGCTTAAAGAAGATTAAGGAAAACAGTCCGACACCATGGTATAACGAGCCTTAAAGAGAGCAGCCCGGAAAATGGAGCGCAGTTGGAAGAAAACAAAACTAGAAGTATTTCATATTGCATGGCGGGAAAATACTTCTACTTACAGAAAAGCTCTAAAAACTGCTAGATCTGCTTATTTTTCATCTCTCTTAGAAGGAAACAAACACAACTCCAGACATTTATTCAATGCAATGGCTAAATTAACGAAAAATAAAGCATCAACAGACACAGACCTTTCCCAAAAGCACAACAGTAATGACTTTATGAACTTCTTTACTATCTATACTATTAGAGATAAAACTATAACCATGCAGCCATCAGCCACAGTATCGCATCAGATAGTGCACTATAGATCGCCTGAGGAACAATTCCACTCATTCTCTGCTATAGGACAGGAAGAATTGTATAAACTTGTCAAATCATCAAAACCTACAACATGTATGTTAGACCCTATTCCATCTAAGCATCTAAAAGAGGTACTTCCAGAAGTCATAGATCCTCTTCTGAATATTATTCAGCCCGGAAAATGGAGCGCAGTTGGAAGAAAACAAAACTAGAAGTATTTCATATTGCATGGAGGGAAAGTACTTCTACTTACAGAAAAGCTCTAAAAACTGCTAGATCTGCTTACTTTTAGAAGAAAACAAACACAACCCCAGGTATTTATTCAATACAGTGGCTAAATTAATTAAAATAAAGCATCAACAGGCGCAGATATTTACAGTAATGACTTTATGAACTTCTTTACTTCCAAGATTTATACTATTAGAGAGAAAATTCTAACCATGCAGCCGTCAGCTACAGTATTGCATCAGACAGTGCACTATAGATCCCCTGAGGAACAATTCCACTCATTCTCTGCTATAGGAGAGGAAGAATTGCATAAACTTGTCAAATCATCAAAACCTACAACATGTATGTTAGACCCTATTCCAACTAAGCTCCTAAAATAGGTGCTTCCAGAAGTCATAGATCCTCTTATGAATATTATTAATTCATCAATGTCATTAGGATATGTCCCAAAAACCTTCAAACTGGCTGTTATTAAGCCTCTGATTAAAAAAAACACAGCTTGATGCTAGAGAATTAATTAATTACAGACTGATCTCAAATCTCCCTTTTCTGTCAAAAATACTAGAAAAGGCAGTATCCTCTCAGTTATGTTCCTTTTTAGAGAGAATTTCCAGTCAGTATTTAGACCTTATCATAGTACAGAGACTATGATCAGAGATGATCATCAGAGTTACAAATGACCTGCTCTTATCATCTGATCGTGGTTGTATTTCTCTATTAGTGCTACTGGATCTTAGCGCTGCGTTTGACACTATCAACCACGACATTCTTTTTGAGTAGACTACAAAATTATGTTGGCATTAGTGGAATTGCATTGTCATGGTTCAAATCTTATCTGACCGTCATCAATTCGTAGCAGTGAATTAAAGGAGTGGATCGAGTGGATGCCGATCTACCATATCCTTCATAATAATATTATTTCATTATTTCTTGTGTTTATTAATCAAGTTATTGATCAGTATTTAACCTCCTAGATTATTTGATGATTGACTTAGTTCCATGCTGAAGTCTATTCTGTTCCTAGGGTCACAGTGCCATGATTAGGTCAGGGTGACCTCCCATCTACGTGAGCGACAGTGATTGGGACAACTGTGACATTTATGTGTTCTGCTGTTTT
Organism: Sinocyclocheilus anshuiensis; assembly: GCF_001515605.1. Taxonomy (NCBI): domain Eukaryota; kingdom Metazoa; phylum Chordata; class Actinopteri; order Cypriniformes; family Cyprinidae; genus Sinocyclocheilus; species Sinocyclocheilus anshuiensis. The sequence goes on along the minus strand of NW_015542323.1, from coordinate 92,034 downwards.
ATGATATTGCTTGCAACTTGCTTATTGAGCAATTTAACTGGTAGTTGCATAATAAATATTAAATAATCCTGCTTTATTCTGTATTTTTACTCTCTAAAAAGAGACAGGCATAGTGTGTGTGATATATGTAATGAACCATGCTGAATGCTGATAAGATTCTCGCCAGAGCCAGGCCACCTTGAACAGAAGATAAGTTTTCTCTGTGTGTGTCGGCATCTTTTCCTGAGTAAGTGGAGAAGCTCGTCATCAGATGCCCCCCAACTGATCAGGAATAGGTCTCTGGAGATAACTGTTTTGTCTGACTGCTGATCCCTAGCCTACATAATGACTTAAGAGATATGTATTGACGTAATTAGTGACCTCTGTTAGAGTATAATTATTGGTGTTTTTGACATGTATGCAGAGCGGCCTACGAACTCCATCGCAAGTATTGAAGCTGGCTTCTGCTGATGAAACTGCAAACTATTTTCTTCAGTAAAATTTTCTTTAATTGATCGCATCTCTGACTCCTGGTCTTCATTCATCATATCTGGTCCTTGGGTTTTAACTGTAAATTCCCCTACAAGGATATCCGTAAACGTTCCCATAACATTGTAGGGAGTTTTTATTTTATTTTGGGACAACCTAGTAGTATGGTTATATTTGTTTTATCTCCTCAATGAACGATGAATGTTTGTAGAATATTACAGAGAAGTTTTGCTAACAATAACTTACATTAGTGCATGCAGCACTACATCTAATAAAATGTGCAAAATTAAGATCACGGATATGTAGTTTGCTGCCAGAAGGAATTGTAATGATCAGATAAATGTCATAATAGAAAAACGGGGAGCCACAGAGCTGAAACTTTTTTATTTTATTTTTTACTCTTGGAAACATAAGATCTGGGCAGATTACAGTTTGTGGAACAGTAATAGATGAATGTTCCAGTTAACTTTACATATTAATAGATGATTTCAATCTTAATATTTACACTGTTTATTGAAGTAGCCTAACATTGCAGCATGGTTACAGAAATGTTAGAGGAGCATTATCCTAATTATCCACAACCTAAAACAATTGTTTATTTAATTTTTATTTATTTAATATTTCATTTGTTTTAGGAATGCTCTGAGAACCAAAAGCTTATTTTCCTAAAATGACCAGAACCAAAAAATGTGACAGTTTTTGTACATTTTTCTCTGAGAGTGTATGTTTCTGCTCTTATCCAGGTTTGTATTTTAGTTATCTGGCAGACAGCACGTCTAGGTAATTTCCAGGTAGGTATAGGCCTATCTACCCAAAAAGCACAAATATTCCTCTGTATACCTTAGATATCCACCAATGTTTGTGTCCCTCACACCTCATGCATTTTTGGTCATATTATCAGGCATCATGTTCTTCATTATCACTGTTACGCCAACAGTAGTCTACATGACTGGACCATTGTTTTCTGCCTTTACCATTGTTTTCATTTTAGCTGTCTGGCAGACAATATTTCAAGGTAGATTTCAGTAATTTTCAGGTAGGTATATCTACACAGAATTGTATATAAACTATGTATAATAAATGGGTGGGCTTAAAATCACAGATATATTTAGGCTACTCAACATCAAGCTTTACCATCCTTGGCGCTCCAACCTCGGTCTTGAATACCCAGCTGAAGATTTGCATTGAGACTGCTAAAGAATAAGAATTTGAAGAATGGCAGATTGTCAGCAACAGATGGCAATTTATAAACCCATAACCCTAACCTTAAGCCAGTAAGTGATATATTTAATATTAGCCTCTATAATGAGGTTTCATGTATAGTTATAGACAATAACCTATATATACACTAATAAGGCATAACATTATGACCACTGACAGGTGAAGTGAATAACACTGATTATCTCTTCATCACGGCACCTGTTAGTGGGTGGGATATATTAGGCAGCAAGTGAACATTTTGTCCTCAAAGTTGATGTGTCAGAAGCCGGAAAAATGGGCAAGCATAAGGATTTGAGCAAGTTTGACAAGGCCCAAATTGTGATGACTAGAGACTGGGTCAGAGCATCTCCAAAACTGCAGCTCTTGTGGGGTGTTCCCGGTCTGCAGTGCTCAGTATCTATCAAAAGTGGTCCAAAGAAGGAACAGTGGTGAACCAGCGACAGGGTCATGGGCTGCCAAGGCTCACTGATGCACGTGTGGAGCGAAGGCTGGCCCGTGTGGTCCGATCCAACAGACGAGCTACTGTAGCTCAAATTGCTCAAGAAGTTAATACTGGTTCTGATGGAAAGGTGTCAGAATACACAGTGCATCACAGTTTGTTGCGTATGGGGTTGCATAGCCGCAGACCAGGCAGGGAGCCCGTGCTGACCCCTGTCCACCGCCGAAAGCGCCAACAGTGGGCACGTGAGCATCAGAACTGGACCACGGAGCAATGGAAGAAGGAGGCCTGGTCTGATGAATCACATTTTCTTTTACATCACATGGATGGCCGGGTGCGTGTGTGTCGTTTACCTGGGGAACACATGGCACCAGGATGCACTTTGGGAAAAAGGCAAGCTGGCGGAGGCAGTGTGATGCTTTGGGCAATGTTCTGCTGGAAAACTTTGGGTCCTGCCATCCATGCGGCTGTTACTTTGACACATATCACCTTACTTCATGGAAACAATATTCCCTCCCTGGTGGCTAAGGCCTTATTGAGCAGGATAATGCGCCCTGCCACAAAGCAAAAATGGTTCAGGAATGATTTGAGGAGCACAACAACGAGTTTGAGGTGTCGAATACATTTTACAATCTTGCTAATTGCTTATAAAGCCCTGAATGGTTTGGCTCCTCAATACTTGAGCGAGCTCATATCACATTATAGTCCTTCACGTCCGCTGCAATCTCAAAACTCTGGCCATTTAATACCCAGAATATCAAAATCAACTGCTGGTGGCAGATCCTTTTCCTATTTAGCGCTCAAACTCTGGAACAATCTACCTAGCCTTGTTCGGGAGGCAGATACACTCTGTTAGTTTAAATCTAGATTAAAGACTCATCTCTTTAACCTGGCATGCACATAATACACTATCGCAATTCTATAATTCAAATCCGTTAAAAGGATTGTTAAGCTGCATTAATTAGGTGAACTGGAACTGGGAACACTTCCCATAACACCTGATGTACTCGCTACATCGTAAGAAGAATGGCATCTACGCTAATATTAGTCTGTTTTATTCT